>NW_024512987.1:0-438 GCF_017590135.1 Pyrgilauda ruficollis | reverse complement strand
TTTTTTTCAGAGGAGATATGCACTATGGAAAAACAGGAAATTTTTGTCATGAACTTGACAACCTTCAAGTTAGCCCCACATACTGAAAACATTCCATCCAAACCCCAAGAAATTCAGTTTTCAGCATTTCCCTCCTTTTTTTTAACACAGAAAGGTATTGAAAACATAAAAAACATAAAAAACAACCCACTTCCAGAGAAAATCCAATCACACATGATTGGAACTTCACAGCACTAATAATGTATTAGGTACACAAAGTACAGATATTAGTCCCTGCCTTTATTCAGGAGTTCAGGATATTTACTGCTTGAGGGAAAGGTCCAAACAGCCACTGGACAATGCTGCTTTTTCTTTACTTTCTTACTGGGAAGACACTTAGGTTTAAGAAAAGTCTGGAGGTCACATGTACAGCCCCTCACTCAAACCAGGTCCATCCTT
>NW_024512986.1:0-438 GCF_017590135.1 Pyrgilauda ruficollis | reverse complement strand
CATCCCTGTTACCCAGATACCTGCCACTGTTACCTCTGAATTCAAAGTAGGATTTATAGTAATGTCTCTTTGATGCTGAAAATGAATTTCAATTTCATTGTGTTCAACTGTGGCATTTATAGAGTGAGTTTTCTGCTAAAAAACCTGAGAAATTTATTTTCAAATAGCTTTTTCAGCTATGAATGTGTCCTTTGAATCCTCTCACCATTTCTCAAGTCCTCTTTCCCTGGTTAAGAGTGACAGTTAACCACCACTTGGCAAATAATTTGGGAACATCATAAAGTTCATTGAACAGAACTCATGAGTGGAACGATGTTCTATGATGATAACTAAAATGTATAGATGCATATTAGGAATGCAGTTTGTTTTACCAAAATCACTCATTGGTAAGAAAAAAAGAATCCAAATTATAGAAACACAGAATTTGGGTTGGAAGGG
>NW_024512985.1:0-438 GCF_017590135.1 Pyrgilauda ruficollis | reverse complement strand
AGAAATAAAATTAGAAATATATAGAAACAAAAATATAAAAATAAATAGGAATAAAATTAGAAATACACAGAAATAAATAGAAGCATATTATAAATAAAATATATTATATATAAAGTATATATTTCATAAAAAATATAAAAATTATGAATAAAAATAGAAATAGATAGAAATAAAAATAGAAATAAATAGAAACATCTTATAAATAAAATACATTATAAATAAAAATATATATTTTACATAAAATGTAAAATATATATTACCAAAAAAATAGAAGTAAACATAAATAAAAATACGAAAATAAATAAAAATAAAATTAGAAATAAATAGAAATGAATAGAAATATATTATAAATAAAATATATTTTATATAAAATATGATAATATATTATAAATAAAAATTAGAAATGGATAAAAATAAAAATATAAAATTAAATGTAAA
>NW_024512984.1:0-438 GCF_017590135.1 Pyrgilauda ruficollis | reverse complement strand
TTGGGGCAGGATTTGGGTTATTTGGGGTAGGATTGGGGTCACGTGGGGCAGGATTTTGTCTCCCCCAGGGAAGGATGGTGGCCAGGATTTGGGGTCATGCTGGGGCAGGATGTGGGGCAGGGCCCCAGGCCAGGAGTTAACCCTTTCCTCCCCCGTGCCCCCCCCAGGTGTACGTGCTGTCCCCGCAGGAGGGGGGGCGGCACAAACCCTTCGTGTCCCACTACGCGCCCGTGATGTTCTCGCACACCTGGGACATCGCCTGCAGGGTGCTGCTGCCCCCCGGGAATGTCTGGGGGGCTTTGGGGGGCTTTGGGGGGCAATGCGGGGTCTGTGGGGTCGGTCTGACACGGTCCGGGGGTCTCACCCCGCACTTCCTGCCCCACAGGAGCCGGTGATGGCGGGCGAGGACGTGGCTGTGGGGCAGGGGGGGATCTGTGG
>NW_024512983.1:0-438 GCF_017590135.1 Pyrgilauda ruficollis | reverse complement strand
CCCCTGGGATCACCCCGAAAAATCCCCGGGATCACCCCAAAAAAACCCTGGAATCACCCTAAAAACCTCCCGGGATCACCCCAAAAGCCCCCTGGGATCACCCCAAAAACCTCTGGGGTCACCCCAAAAACCCCCTGGGATCACCCCAAAAAAACCTCTGGGGTCACCCCAAAAACCCCACCCCGGGTTCTGCTGGAGAGCTCCATGGGCATCCGGGACAGCGAGCTGGGGGAGCCCCCCAAAATCCTGGGAACCCCAAAATCTGTGACCCCAAATCCCCGTGAACTCCAAAATCCTGGGGAACCCCAAAATCCTGGGGACTCCCCAAAACTGCCCCCATTCCCCCAAACCCCCCAGGCCCCGCTGGGGACAGCGAGCGGGGGAGCCCCCCAAAATCCCGGGAACCCCAAAATCTGGGGGAGCCCCAAAATCCAGGAC
>NW_024512982.1:0-438 GCF_017590135.1 Pyrgilauda ruficollis | reverse complement strand
AAAAAAAAGAAAAAAATAGATTAGGGGAGATATGCAGCTGCTCTTTATGTCTGAGCTGTGACAAAATATGGATAAAGGTCCTTTTGCCAAAACTGCTGCAATCAGGACCCAGTAGCTGCAATGTGATCCCTATGGTAGCCCCTGGCCACTGGAGAGTGCAAGAGGACTGGCCCCTGGACAGACTGCTGAGAGTGCAAGAGGACATCCTCTACCTGCTGCATCAGCCCTGATCTGCTTCTCATGTCCTTGGGCAAACACATGCATGGCAACAAAAAATCCTTTTCTGAAGTTCACTTCAATTTAACTCAGGTCACACCTTTAGGAGAGGCTTTGCTCTTTTGAGAAATCACAAGTTTGCAAAAGGTTCACCTTTTAATATAGACAACTGTCTTTTGGTTTCAGATGTCAAATATTATGCTCACAGATCTATTCTGTCCT
>NW_024512981.1:0-438 GCF_017590135.1 Pyrgilauda ruficollis | reverse complement strand
AGAAGATCCATGAAGCTAATTTTTAGGACAAACCTTCTCTTGAAATGTAATTGTGCACTTACTAATTACAATTAAAAATATGTGTAAAAAGTAGACTATTGCATCCTTGCAGCCAACTGGACAGACCTGTAAATGAGCATTACTCTGCTACCTCAAGCAAAACAAAGCTTTGGTACTTCCACTTAATGACCCATTGAAATATGAACTGAATGATGACATAACAGACTTTTTCTTCACCACATCATCCCCATGTCACAACAGCATATTCTGCTCAGCATTCACACTACACACAGCTGTGGACCCTCACTGCACCTGGGCTTGGAAGCACACTGTGAAATAAGCTCCCAAGTTCTCTTCTTTCTGCAGTACAGAATGTACCTTTCCTAGATGATGTAGCTAAAAGCAAATGAAATGACATCCATACTGCAACAGCAACCC
>NW_024512980.1:0-438 GCF_017590135.1 Pyrgilauda ruficollis | reverse complement strand
TGTGTGCCCCAGCCCCTGTCCATCCTGCGCGTGCCCCTGTGCATCCATGTGAACGCGTGTGCACCGTGTGCCCGTGTGTCTCTGCCCCGTGTGCCCGTGGCCTCTCCGCTGCCCACGCCGGCGCTGCTCCTGCCGGTCCGGCCGTGGGGCCGGGCGCTGGCACGGCCGGCTCGTGGCGGCAGCAGCCTCTGATCCGTTCCAGATGTGGCTGCCGGAGCCCCGCGCCGCCTCCTCCAGGGGCCCCGCGGGTTCCCGGCCCGCGGCCGCGGAGCTGCTGGAGCAGAGACAAAGCGGCGGCTGCCCGGCTCCTGCATTGCAGCTGGGCTGTTTACGGCAGGCGCGCTCCTCGCAGCCCTGCAGCTCCGCAGCAGCACAGCCCCGCTCCCTGGGTGCGCTGCCTGCCTGCGGCTCCGTCCTGCACCGCCCCTGCCAGCCTCC
>NW_024512979.1:0-438 GCF_017590135.1 Pyrgilauda ruficollis | reverse complement strand
GCTGCAGGGGGGGGTTGGGGGGGCTGTGGTTGTTGTTGTTGTTGTGCCCGGAGTTGTAACTGAGGAGGAAAAAAGGGAATGTTGGAAAATCACCCCAAAAAAGGAGCCCCACAAATTGTTCTAGGACCCCAAAAATGTCCAAAATAACCCAAAATTCATTCAGGTACCCCTCCAAGATACCAAAAAAACCCTTCAAACCCATCCAAAATTCCCCCAAAATCATCTAGGGCTCCCCAAACCCAACCAGGATCCCCCCAAAAATCATGCAGGACCCCTTGAATCACCCCAAAATTCCTCCAACCCAATTCCCAACCCATCCAGGAGCCCCCAAAATCATCCAGGACTCCCCAAATCAAACCAGGGTCCCCCCAAAACCCCTCCCAGACCCCCAAAAATCATGCAGGACCCCTCGAATCACCCCAAAATTCCTCCAACCCA
>NW_024512978.1:0-438 GCF_017590135.1 Pyrgilauda ruficollis | reverse complement strand
GGCGCCCTGCGCCATCAGGATCAGCACAGAGACCCCTGACAGAGACCCCAGACCCATGGCAGGGACCCCAGACCCACGGCAGGGACCCCAACCCATGGAGGAGCCCATGACTTCAGCCCCAACCCAACCCCCCAGCCCCATCCCTGCCCGGCTTCCCAGGGGCGCCCTGCACCATCAGGATCAGCACGGAGACCCCAGACCCATGGTCTGACCCCTGGCAGAGACCCCAGACCCACGGCAGGGACCCCAACCCATGGGGGAGCCCATAACATCAATCCCAACCCAACCTGATCCAACCCAGCTCCATCCCTGCCCGGCTTCCCGGGGGTGCCCTGCACCATCAGGATCAGCAGGGGGACCCCAGACCCATTGTGGGGACCCCAGACCCATAACAGGGACCCTCCTGTGTCCCTCCATGTCCCCCACCTCCCATAGCCC
>NW_024512977.1:0-5552 GCF_017590135.1 Pyrgilauda ruficollis | reverse complement strand
CAGCCCCCTCCCCGCTCACCCCCTCCCCGTTTCCCCCCAGAGCAGCCCCTCGAGCGTGGCCACCTTCAAGCAGCACCGCGGGCCCATCACCTCGGTGCAGTGGCACCCGGGCGAGAGCGGCGTGCTGGCGGCGGCGGGCGAGGACGACCTGGTGACCCAGTGGGACCTGGGCGTGGAGAGAGACCCCCAGGACGCGGGGCAGGGGGCCGGGGAGGGCGAGGGGCTCTCGGAGCTGCCCCCCCAGCTGCTGTTCCTGCACCAGGGCGAGAGGGAGGTGAAGGAGCTGCACTGGCACCCGCAGTGCCCGGGGCTGCTGCTGTGCACCGGGCGCGAGGGCATCGCCGCCTTCCGCACCATCAGCGTCTGATGGCAAAGAATTGGGGTGAAATCACCTGAAATTGGGGTGAAAACATCAAAAATCGGGGTGAAATCACCTGAATTTGGGTCAGGAGTGCTCAAATTGGGGTGGGAACTGCAGGAATTGGGGAGGGAACCCCCCAGGGAAGGGATGGCACCTACAGTGCCCGGGGCTGCTGCGAGGGCATCGCCGCCTTCCGCACCATCAGCATGTGACAGCCAAAACTGGGGTGAAAACATCAAAAATTGGGTTAAAATACCCAAAATTTGGGTCAGGACTGTTCAAATTGGGGTGGGAACTGCAGGAATTGGGGTAGGAATGGCACCCACAGTGCCCGGGGCTGCTGCGAGGGCATCGCCGCCTTCCGCACCATCAGCATGTGACAGCCAAAACTGGGGTGAAAACATCAAAAATTGGGTTAAAATACCCAAAATTTGGGTCAGGACTGTTCAAATTGGGGTGGGAACTGCAGGAATTGGGGTAGGAATGGCACCCACAGTGCCCGGGGCTGCTGCGAGGGCATCGCCGCCTTCCGCACCATCAGCGTCTGAATTGGGGTAAAAACACCCAAAACTGGGGTGAAATCACCTGAAATTGGGGTGAAAACACCCTAAATTGGGGTGAAATCACCTGGAATTGGGGTCAGGAGTGCCCAAAATGGGGGTGGGAACTCCTGAAGTGGAAATTGGACCCTAAAATGGGGCAGGAATCCCCCTCAAAATGGGGATGGGACACCCCCAAAATGAGCATCAAACACCCCCAAAATGAGGAGGAAACAC
The DNA here is from genome assembly GCF_017590135.1 of Pyrgilauda ruficollis. NCBI lineage: Eukaryota > Metazoa > Chordata > Aves > Passeriformes > Passeridae > Pyrgilauda > Pyrgilauda ruficollis. The sequence goes on along the minus strand of NW_024512977.1, from coordinate 4,415 downwards.
CCCAAAAATGGGGGTGTGTATTTTTGGGTTGTTTTATGGGTTTCTGATGTGGTTTTTTGGGTGTTTTCGGTGCATTTTGGGGGTGTTTTGAAGGGGTTTTGGGGTGTTTTGGGTTGTTTTGTGCGGTTTCGGTGTATTTTTGGGTTGTTTTATGGGTTTCTGATGTGGTTTTTTGGGTGTTTTCGGTGCATTTTGGGGGTGTTTTGAAGGGGTTTTGGGGTGTTTTGGGTTGTTTTGTGCGGTTTCGGTGTATTTTTGGGTTGTTTTATGGGTTTCTGATGTGGTTTTTTGGGTGTTTTCGGTGCATTTTGGGGGTGTTTTGAAGGGGTTTTGGGGTGTTTTGGGTTGTTTTGTGCGGTTTCGGTGTATTTTTGGGTTGTTTTATGGGTTTCTGATGTGGTTTTTTGGGTGTTTTCGGTGCATTTTGGGGGTGTTTTGAAGGGGTTTTGGGGTGTTTTGGGTTGTTTTGTGCGGTTTCGGTGTATTTTTGGGTTGTTTTATGGGTTTCTGATGTGGTTTTTTGGGTGTTTTCGGTGCATTTTGGGGGTGTTTTGAAGGGGTTTTGGGGTGTTTTGGGTTGTTTTGTGCGGTTTCGGTGTATTTTTGGGTTGTTTTATGGGTTTCTGATGTGGTTTTTTGGGTGTTTTCGGTGCATTTTGGGGGTGTTTTGAAGGGGTTTTGGGGTGTTTTGGGTTGTTTTGTGCGGTTTCGGTGTATTTTTGGGTTGTTTTATGGGTTTCTGATGTGGTTTTTTGGGTGTTTTCGGTGCATTTTGGGGGTGTTTTGAAGGGGTTTTGGGGTGTTTTGGGTTGTTTTGTGCGGTTTCGGTGTATTTTTGGGTTGTTTTATGGGTTTCTGATGTGGTTTTTTGGGTGTTTTCGGTGCATTTTGGGGGTGTTTTGAAGGGGTTTTGGGGTGTTTTGGGTTGTTTTGTGCGGTTTCGGTGTATTTTTGGGTTGTTTTATGGGTTTCTGATGTGGTTTTTTGGGTGTTTTCGGTGCATTTTGGGGGTGTTTTGAAGGGGTTTTGGGGTGTTTTGGGTTGTTTTGTGCGGTTTCGGTGTATTTTTGGGTTGTTTTATGGGTTTCTGATGTGGTTTTTTGGGTGTTTTCGGTGCATTTTGGGGGTGTTTTGAAGGGGTTTTGGGGTGTTTTGGGTTGTTTTGTGCGGTTTCGGTGTATTTTTGGGTTGTTTTATGGGTTTCTGATGTGGTTTTTTGGGTGTTTTCGGTGCATTTTGGGGGTGTTTTGAAGGGGTTTTGGGGTGTTTTGGGTTGTTTTGTGCGGTTTCGGTGTATTTTTGGGTTGTTTTATGGGTTTCTGATGTGGTTTTTTGGGTGTTTTCGGTGCATTTTGGGGGTGTTTTGAAGGGGTTTTGGGGTGTTTTGGGTTGTTTTGTGCGGTTTCGGTGTATTTTTGGGTTGTTTTATGGGTTTCTGATGTGGTTTTTTGGGTGTTTTCGGTGCATTTTGGGGGTGTTTTGAAGGGGTTTTGGGGTGTTTTGGGTTGTTTTGTGCGGTTTCGGTGTATTTTTGGGTTGTTTTATGGGTTTCTGATGTGGTTTTTTGGGTGTTTTCGGTGCATTTTGGGGGTGTTTTGAAGGGGTTTTGGGGTGTTTTGGGTTGTTTTGTGCGGTTTCGGTGTATTTTTGGGTTGTTTTATGGGTTTCTGATGTGGTTTTTTGGGTGTTTTCGGTGCATTTTGGGGGTGTTTTGAAGGGGTTTTGGGGTGTTTTGGGTTGTTTTGTGCGGTTTCGGTGTATTTTTGGGTTGTTTTATGGGTTTCTGATGTGGTTTTTTGGGTGTTTTCGGTGCATTTTGGGGGTGTTTTGAAGGGGTTTTGGGGTGTTTTGGGTTGTTTTGTGCGGTTTCGGTGTATTTTTGGGTTGTTTTATGGGTTTCTGATGTGGTTTTTTGGGTGTTTTCGGTGCATTTTGGGGGTGTTTTGAAGGGGTTTTGGGGTGTTTTGGGTTGTTTTGTGCGGTTTCGGTGTATTTTTGGGTTGTTTTATGGGTTTCTGATGTGGTTTTTTGGGTGTTTTCGGTGCATTTTGGGGGTGTTTTGAAGGGGTTTTGGGGTGTTTTGGGTTGTTTTGTGCGGTTTCGGTGTATTTTTGGGTTGTTTTATGGGTTTCTGATGTGGTTTTTTGGGTGTTTTCGGTGCATTTTGGGGGTGTTTTGAAGGGGTTTTGGGGTGTTTTGGGTTGTTTTGTGCGGTTTCGGTGTATTTTTGGGTTGTTTTATGGGTTTCTGATGTGGTTTTTTGGGTGTTTTCGGTGCATTTTGGGGGTGTTTTGAAGGGGTTTTGGGGTGTTTTGGGTTGTTTTGTGCGGTTTCGGTGTATTTTTGGGTTGTTTTATGGGTTTCTGATGTGGTTTTTTGGGTGTTTTCGGTGCATTTTGGGGGTGTTTTGAAGGGGTTTTGGGGTGTTTTGGGTTGTTTTGTGCGGTTTCGGTGTATTTTTGGGTTGTTTTATGGGTTTCTGATGTGGTTTTTTGGGTGTTTTCGGTGCATTTTGGGGGTGTTTTGAAGGGGTTTTGGGGTGTTTTGGGTTGTTTTGTGCGGTTTCGGTGTATTTTTGGGTTGTTTTATGGGTTTCTGATGTGGTTTTTTGGGTGTTTTCGGTGCATTTTGGGGGTGTTTTGAAGGGGTTTTGGGGTGTTTTGGGTTGTTTTGTGCGGTTTCGGTGTATTTTTGGGTTGTTTTATGGGTTTCTGATGTGGTTTTTTGGGTGTTTTCGGTGCATTTTGGGGGTGTTTTGAAGGGGTTTTGGGGTGTTTTGGGTTGTTTTGTGCGGTTTCGGTGTATTTTTGGGTTGTTTTATGGGTTTCTGATGTGGTTTTTTGGGTGTTTTCGGTGCATTTTGGGGGTGTTTTGAAGGGGTTTTGGGGTGTTTTGGGTTGTTTTGTGCGGTTTCGGTGTATTTTTGGGTTGTTTTATGGGTTTCTGATGTGGTTTTTTGGGTGTTTTCGGTGCATTTTGGGGGTGTTTTGAAGGGGTTTTGGGGTGTTTTGGGTTGTTTTGTGCGGTTTCGGTGTATTTTTGGGTTGTTTTATGGGTTTCTGATGTGGTTTTTTGGGTGTTTTCGGTGCATTTTGGGGGTGTTTTGAAGGGGTTTTGGGGTGTTTTGGGTTGTTTTGTGCGGTTTCGGTGTATTTTTGGGTTGTTTTATGGGTTTCTGATGTGGTTTTTTGGGTGTTTTCGGTGCATTTTGGGGGTGTTTTGAAGGGGTTTTGGGGTGTTTTGGGTTGTTTTGTGCGGTTTCGGTGTATTTTTGGGTTGTTTTATGGGTTTCTGATGTGGTTTTTTGGGTGTTTTCGGTGCATTTTGGGGGTGTTTTGAAGGGGTTTTGGGGTGTTTTGGGTTGTTTTGTGCGGTTTCGGTGTATTTTTGGGTTGTTTTATGGGTTTCTGATGTGGTTTTTTGGGTGTTTTCGGTGCATTTTGGGGGTGTTTTGAAGGGGTTTTGGGGTGTTTTGGGTTGTTTTGTGCGGTTTCGGTGTATTTTTGGGTTGTTTTATGGGTTTCTGATGTGGTTTTTTGGGTGTTTTCGGTGCATTTTGGGGGTGTTTTGAAGGGGTTTTGGGGTGTTTTGGGTTGTTTTGTGCGGTTTCGGTGTATTTTTGGGTTGTTTTATGGGTTTCTGATGTGGTTTTTTGGGTGTTTTCGGTGCATTTTGGGGGTGTTTTGAAGGGGTTTTGGGGTGTTTTGGGTTGTTTTGTGCGGTTTCGGTGTATTTTTGGGTTGTTTTATGGGTTTCTGATGTGGTTTTTTGGGTGTTTTCGGTGCATTTTGGGGGTGTTTTGAAGGGGTTTTGGGGTGTTTTGGGTTGTTTTGTGCGGTTTCGGTGTATTTTTGGGTTGTTTTATGGGTTTCTGATGTGGTTTTTTGGGTGTTTTCGGTGCATTTTGGGGGTGTTTTGAAGGGGCTTTGGGGTATTTTAGGGTATTTTGTGTTGTTTCATGGATTCTCGATACATTTTTGGGGTGTTTTGGGGTATTTTGGTGTTGTTTTAGGGATTCCTGATACATTTTTGGGGTGTTTTGGGTGCATTTTGGGGGTGTTTTTTGGGGTGTTTTGGGGCATTTTGCGTTGTTTTATGGGTTTCTGGTAAATTTTTGGATCGTGTTTTGGGGTATTTTGGTGCATTTTTGTGCTGTTTTATGGGGGGTTTGTGCATTTTTGGGGTGTTTTGAAGGGGTTTTTGTGTATTTTTGGGTTGTTTTATGGGTTCCTGATGCATTTTTTGGTACTTTTTTGGGGTGTTTTTTGGGGTATTTTGGTGCATTTTTGTGCTGTTTTATGGGGGGTTTGTGCATTTTTGGGGTGTTTTGAAGGGGTTTTTGTGTATTTTTGGGTTGTTTTATGGGTTCCTGATGCATTTTTTGGTACTTTTTTGGGGTGTTTTTTGGGGTATTT
>NW_024512976.1:0-438 GCF_017590135.1 Pyrgilauda ruficollis | reverse complement strand
CTGTAAAAACACAGAGGGCTGAGTGTAAATAGAGAGATAAGGGAGGAGATTGATGTTACAAATGCCAAGGGTCATATTTTCTGTTAAAACAAATAAAGCTTCGCTGAGCCCCGGTGAACTTGGCTGGGGCTGTGCCAAGCCTTTGATACACGAGGAGCGAGTTCAAGGCAGCACCTTGGAGGTAAAATCCAGTCCCAAGCTCTCGTGCCCTTCAGAAAGGTCACTCACCTCTCTGTGAAATCCCTTTCAGAGGCGCCAGGCAACACAGGAGGAACCAGCACAGAGCCTGCATGTCAGGAAAGCTCAATAAATTCAATTATCTTCCCTAAAAGCCTAATGCTTCACTTCCTCAATGATTGCCTATGTTATGGCATCCCCTTGGATAATGTTTAGCTCTCCTTGGGAAGCATGTCTTCATATGCCTGATTTTTTTTTTTT
>NW_024512975.1:0-439 GCF_017590135.1 Pyrgilauda ruficollis | reverse complement strand
AAAAAACCCGAAAAAATCAGAAAAAAAAACCCAGAAAAAATCAGAAAAAACCCCGAAAACCTCCGAATAAAAAGCCAAACTCTCCAGCTGCGAGGTCGCCACTGTCCCCTGCACGGCCGCGGCTTTTTTGGGGTTTTTCCGGGGCTTTCACAACAAGGGGTTCCCCGAGAAGTACTGCAGGCGGTCCCGGCTCAGCTTTTTCTCCTTCATGCGGCGGTTCTGGAACCAGATCTTCACCTGGCGGTCGCTGAGGTTCAGCAGCCGCGAGAGCTGCAGCCGCTTCTCCTTGTTGATGTAGACGTTGAAGAAGAATTCCCGCTCCAGCTCCCGGATCTGGAATTTGGAGTACGGGCAGCGCTTCTTCCGCGTCCTGGGGGCGCCTGGGGGGACGGGAATTGGGGTGAAATCGAGGGGGGAAAACGGGGAGTGGAAGTGGGAT
>NW_024512974.1:0-439 GCF_017590135.1 Pyrgilauda ruficollis | reverse complement strand
CCCCCGGCCCCCCAGAGCGCGTCCAGCACCCGGAGGTACATGCAGCAGTGCTGGAAGGAGAGCCCTTGGCTGGGTTTTGGGGTGATTTTGGGGCTGTTTTGGGGGCAGTTTCAGGATTCCTGGGTGGCCCCAGATGTATTCTGGGGGGGTTTTGGGGGTCCCTGACTCCTTTGGGCCCCCCCAGAGCGCGTCCAGCGCCCGGCGGCGCGTGCGGCGGTGCTGGAAGGAGAGCCCCTGGCTGGGTTTTGGGGTGATTTTGGGGCTGTTTTGGGGGTTTTTTGGGCAGTTTCAGGATTCCTGGGTGGTTCCAGGTGGCTTTTGGGGCAGTTTTGGGGTGATTTAGGGTTTTTTGGGGGTCCCTGACACCCCCGGCCCCCCAGAGCGCGTCCAGCGCCCAGCGGTACATGCACCAGTGCTGGAAGGAGAGCCCCTGGCTGAG
>NW_024512973.1:0-439 GCF_017590135.1 Pyrgilauda ruficollis | reverse complement strand
TTCTTTGATGGTCTCATTTATCATTGGCTGCACACAGTGAAGTGCACAAGGCACTATTACTGATACAACATATTAGTAACACACTATATTATAAAATACTCGTGTCAGGACACCAGGAATGCTGGAACATCCCTGGAATGTTGGCATTTAGTGGCCATTCCCTGCCTTCCCTGTCCTGGCTCCACAAATTCAGGAATTCCTCATGGGATTTGGGAATTTGAATTTTGAGAAAAATTCTGTGCCACTGTGGACACAGCTGCACTTTGAACACCATTTTTGCTGTGCCCAGTGTTAAGGCCAGCACATTTGATGTTATTTACACTCAAAATGTCCCTCAGTTGTCACCTTGTGCCCAACTCCAACCTGGCTCCCCGTGGAGGGGAAAGGATCCAGCAAGGAATTAAGTGATCCACCAGGGAATTAAATGATCCACCAGGGA
>NW_024512972.1:0-439 GCF_017590135.1 Pyrgilauda ruficollis | reverse complement strand
GAGCTCAGGACTCGCCGGTGCCGCCTGGCGGTGAAAGGCGGCACTGCAGTGCCCGCGCTGGCTCCGCTCGGGATCGCGGCGCGCTCAGGGTTCGGCTCAGGGAGGAAGGGAGCGCTTAGGTTAGGATTAGGGCTTGGGCTAAGGGTGAGTTTAACGTTAGAGTTTGGGGATTTTAGTTAGGGATTAGTGTTTGGGGTTAGTGTTAAGTTTTAGGGTTAGGATTTTTGATTTGGGTTATGGTTGTGCTTATGATACGTTCTGTAGTTTTTTTTATGACCCCATGTTGGTCCGGAATTGCATAGTTTCTTTTTTTTAAATTTTATTTTAAAAATTTTTATTCTGTCATTTTATTGCATTTGAATGCCCTGTACTTGTACAATGTGTTTTGCCCTTACGTACTTTTTGCAGAGTATTTTAGCAGGAGCAAGAACCTCTTGCC
>NW_024512971.1:0-439 GCF_017590135.1 Pyrgilauda ruficollis | reverse complement strand
TTTTTTTTTCTCTCATTAAGTGCATGTACCTACTTAGCAAAATTTGCCTTATTTGAGTCTAGCTGGAAATGTGTAACTGCAGAATTCAGTCATGGGTTCCAGACTTTTTCTGAATGAAAAAATAAAATTGTGTCCTGAGTCAGAGAACATGGGACATTTCATTTGACAGATGTTGCTTCCTGCATATTTTATAATTGTAATAGTGGTGGACCAAGTCTTTCCTTTTCCAGGAAGTGGGAGACAGTGTCATAGTATGGCTCTTCATGAAAGCAATGACACACAAATTTTAGAGCTGTGCATCACTCAAGCACCAGAACTGCTCAGAGTCCTGCAGAGCTGCTTTTGTGAGGCAGGGCTCAGGACAGGCACTCCGAAATTGAAGCAGAGAGCTGTAAATGAGGTCTGAAATGGAGATTCCTCTCCACTGTTTTACACAGAG
>NW_024512970.1:0-439 GCF_017590135.1 Pyrgilauda ruficollis | reverse complement strand
GGAAACAAAAATATTAAGACTTTTTGATTGCTGCTTGCGTTATGATGAAAAACTGCACTTTTTTACATTCCTGGTGGTAGAGGCAAAGAACCCCCATCTATGGAAAAGCTGCTGGCATCAGATCAAATTTGAGTTTCTGTTACCATTACAGGCACTTCCACACTTAGGGAAGATGCTGAACAGTTCTCATAATGTCCAATTATTGTACTATCAATAAAGTCACTCCTATATATTCACAAATAAACAACTAAGCTGATGTTCCAGCTTCTTCAGAGTAGCATAATTATCCCAAGATTGATTTCATTGTGACATCCAAAAAGCCCCCAGAAGCCCCACTATTTATAGCAGTGCATCCATTACCACCAGACACGGGGCCTATTTTCAGACTCATCTTTTATTGTGACTTCCCTTGGAGAAAACAAACAACAACCAAAAAAAA
>NW_024512969.1:0-439 GCF_017590135.1 Pyrgilauda ruficollis | reverse complement strand
TTTCCCTATTTTCTGCCATTTTTTCTCTTTCTTTAACCCATTTTTTAGCCATTTTCTCCCTGTTTTTTCCCAATTTTCCCCTCATTTTCCCCCCATTTTTCCCCTGCTTTTTCCCCATTTTTCCCCATTTTTCCCTGGTTTTTTCCCCATTTTTTCCTGATTTTTTCCCAATTTTCCCTATTTTCTGCCATTTTTTCCCCATTTTCTCCCATTTTTCAGCAATTTTCTCCCATTTTCCCCCCCATTTTCCCCATTTTCCCCGGATTTGGGGCTCAGCCCTTCCAGCTGGCCGAGAACCCCCGGGCCAGCTGCGTCACCCGCGCTGCAACCGCAATTCCAAACATTGCCCAGCCACACCAAACATTCCACACTTTTGCCTGATTTTCCACATTTTCCCTGGTTTTTTTCCCGTCTTTTTCCCCATTTTTTCCTGTTTTTT
>NW_024512968.1:0-439 GCF_017590135.1 Pyrgilauda ruficollis | reverse complement strand
AAGGGGTCCTGGGGGTTTTTTTGGGGAGAATCACAGAGTTTTAAAAAAGGGGTCCCTGGGTGGGTTTTTTGGGGAAAATCCTGAGGTTTTTTAAGGGGAATCCCTTGGGGTTTTGGAGCAATCCTGTTTTTTTGGGGGGGGAATTCCAAGGAGTTTTTTGGGGAAATTTTGTTGTTTTTTTGGGGAAAGGTCCCAAGGGTTTTTTGGGGGGAATCCCAGGAGGTTTTTTGGGGAAATTCTGGGGGTTTTTGGGGAAGTGTCCCAAGGGTTTTTGGGGGAAATCCCAGGGTTTCTTTGAGGGGAATTTTGGGGTTTTTTTGGGGAGGGTCCCAGGGTTTTTTGGGGGGAATCCTAAAGGTTTTTTGGGGATAATTCTGGAGATTTCTGGGGAGTGGTCCCAGGGATTTTTAGTGTGGAATCCCATGAGGTTTATTTGGGG
>NW_024512967.1:0-439 GCF_017590135.1 Pyrgilauda ruficollis | reverse complement strand
CAACTAATTGCTATACAAAAAGGTCTTGCTAAACCAATTAATGTTGCACAGTATCAAGTATATTCTAGATACAAAAATGTTTTTAAAGGCCCTTGGCAAGAATCCATCAAAACACAGCATATTGGAAAATCACAGCAATTGTGTTTGTTTTCAGATCTTAAGCAAAAAATTCATACCACTATTCTGCCACGCTGACAAACCTTGACAGACTGGACAACCACAAAGAAGAATTGACATGGTAACTCAAGATACAGGTTGTGAACCAACAGCTACATGTCTGCAGTGGTCCAGCATTTGTACTGAACTTGTATATGACATTCAAGTTGGTACGGACATTCCCATGGCATATATCCTGCAGTAGTGAATGAACACAGTGCTGCTCCCAATTGCAAGAGCCTTTGGATTGAACAAAGATTAGCAAGGCAGAGCTTAAAATTAC
>NW_024512966.1:4864-5552 GCF_017590135.1 Pyrgilauda ruficollis | reverse complement strand
GTTTTGGGGGGTCCTGAGCAGATTCTAGGGGGTCTTGAGCAGATCCGGGGGGGGAATTGAGCAGATTTTGGGGGGTCCTGAGCAGATTCTAGAGGGTTTTCAGCAGATTTTGGGGGGATTCGGGGGGGATTGAGCAGGTTTTGGGGAGTCCTGAGCAGATTCTAGGGGGTCTTGAGCAGATCCGGGGGGGGAATTGAGCAGATTTTGGGGGGTCCTGAGCAGGTTTTGGGGGGGATTGAGCAGATTTTTAGGGGGTTCTCAGCAGATTTTGGGGGGTCCTGAGCAGATTCTGGGGGGTCCTGAGCAGATCTGGGGGGGGATTGAGCAGATTTTGGGGGGGTCCTGAGCAGATTTAGTGGGGTTTTGGGTCTGGGGGCTCTCACCACTCCACGGCAAGCACAGAGGTTTGGGGATCCCCAGGGATGTGAGCGGGTTTCAGGGGGTTTTGGGGGGTCCTGAGGGGGAAATTTGAGCAAATCTCGGGGGTTTTGGGGAGGTCCTGAGTAGATTTCAGGGTTTTTTGGGTCTGGGGGCTCTCACCACTCCACGGTGAGCAGAGGGGTTTGGGGTTTCTCAGGGATCTGAGAGGATTTTGGGGAGATTTGGGGGCTCCTGGAGGGGGAGATTGAGCAGATTTTGGGGGGTTTTGGGGGGTCCTGGGACGGGACTTGATCAGATTTCGGGGGGT
>NW_024512966.1:2080-4180 GCF_017590135.1 Pyrgilauda ruficollis | reverse complement strand
TCCTGAGCAGATCTGGGGGGGGGGATTGAGCAGATTTTGGGGGGGTCCTGAGCAGATTTAGTGGGGTTTTGGGTCTGGGGGCTCTCACCACTCCACGGCAAGCACAGAGGTTTGGGGATCCCCAGGGATGTGAGCGGGTTTCAGGGGGTTTTGGGGGGTCCTGAGGGGGAAATTTGAGCAAATCTCGGGGGTTTTGGGGAGGTCCTGAGTAGATTTCAGGGTTTTTTGGGTCTGGGGGCTCTCACCACTCCACGGTGAGCAGAGGGGTTTGGGGTTTCTCAGGGATCTGAGAGGATTTTGGGGAGATTTGGGGGCTCCTGGAGGGGGAGATTGAGCAGATTTTGGGGGGTTTTGGGGGGTCCTGGGATGGGACTTGATCAGATTTCGGGGTGTTTTGGGTCTGGGGGCTCTCACCACTCCACGGTGGGCGCGGGGGCCCCGAAGGCCCGGCAGTGCAGGAACGCCGTCTGGTTCTCCACCGCGGCGTAGAGCGCCGAGTCCGGCGTCAGGATCTGCACCGGCAGCTCTGGGGGGGTTTGGGGGGTCAGGGACCCCCAGGGAGCCCAAAATCCATCCCCGGGATCCCAAAATCCATCCCCAGCATCCAAAAATCCATCCCCGGAATTGACAGGATCAGGGCTCCGTCACAGAGAGAGCGGCGCCCCGCGTCCGGCAGCTCTGCAAGGAGGGGACACTGGGGACACCACTGGGGACATTGGGGACATCATTGGGGACATTGGGGATATCATTGGGGACACCAAAATCAACCCTGGGGACACCAAAACCATCCCTGGGGACAGGACCACCGCCCCGTCACGGAGAGAGCGGCGCCCTGAGTCCGGCAGCTCTGCAGGGAGGGGACATTGGGGACATCACTGGGGACATTGGGGACATCACTGGGGACATCATTGGGGACACTGAGGACATCGTTGGGGACACCAAAATCAACCCAGGGGACACCAAAAACCATCCCTGGGGACAGGACCAGAGCCCCGTCCAGGAGGGCATGGTGCCCCGAGTCCAGCAGCTCTGTGGGGACATCATGGGGGACATTGGGGACACCAAAAACACCCCAGGGGACAGCAGGGGACAGGGTCAGAGCCCCGTCCCAGAGAGCGCAGTGCCCCGAGTCATTGGGGACATCATTGGGGACACCAAAACCAACCCTGGGGACACAAAAAACCTCGGGGACAGCGCCAGGGCTCGGAGTCCGGCACCTCCATGGGGACATTGGGGGACACCAAAACCATCCCAGGGACACCAAAAATCCCCCCTAGGGGACAAAAATCCCCCCCAGGGGACACCAAAATCCACCCGGGGGACAAAAATCCCCCCCAGGGGACACCAAAAACCCCCCCCAGGGGACACCACCAGGGCCTCGAGTCTGGCACCTCTGCAGGGACATTTGGGGACACTTGGGGACACCAGAAACCAACCCTGGTGACAAAAAACCCACCCAGGGGACACCAAAAATCCTCCAGAGGACACCAACCCCCCCCCCAGACCCCATTAAATGCCCCCAAAATGTGCCTTTCCTGTCACAGCAGCTGTGTTTGTGCCCAGAGTTCCTGCCCAGGCTGTTCCCAGCAGCTCCCAGAGAGCTGGAGCTGGGATTGGGGCTCCTGCCTCGCCAGGACTCTGGGATAAACCTTCTCCTCTCCATCCTCCTGTTTCCTGCTGTGTGAGTGGACTCACAAACTCCTCAGCTTTGAAATATGTGAATATTCCTCACTGGGAATTGTTGATGTTTCCTGGCCTGGACACCTCTCTGCACAATCTGGGTTCATCCTGCAGTTTATTCCCATTTTCCCAGGAAATCCAACAAACTCAGAAGATTTGGCTGAGGTTCTTGTCTGGTTTCTTTGGTTATTTTTCCCCAGTTCTTTCTGCCGGTGCAGCCAGCCCTGTTCCCTGACCCGTCCTCGTGGGTGCTCATTTCCCACAGCCAATTATTCCGAAATGTTGTCTGCAGCTTCCTGCCTGACCTCGTGTGGGATGCTCAAGTTTCTGCACGGATTTCCTTCCCCCTAAGAACCCTGTGAGCATCCAAGCCCCAGGGATTCCCCTGCTGGGGGAGGAGGAGGAGGAGGAGGAGGAGGA
>NW_024512966.1:0-1253 GCF_017590135.1 Pyrgilauda ruficollis | reverse complement strand
TCCCAGTCCATCCCAGTTTGTCCCAGTCCATCCCAGTCCGTCCCAGTTTGTCCCAGTTTGTCCCGTACCCTGCACGGTGACGCGGTGGCTGCGCCGCGCCGTCCCCAGCCCGTTGGTGGCCGCGCACTCGTACTCGCCGTCGTCGGCCTCGCTCACGGCGCGCAGCCGCAGCGTGTGGTTGAAATTGTCCAGCACGGCCCGGCCCGGCGGCAGCGGCGCGTTCAGCCGGCGCCACGACACCCAGGGCGTGGGGCTGGAACAGAGCCGGGATTAAACTGGGATTAAACCGGAATTAAACCGGGATAAACCTGGCATAAACCCGGGTTAGTCCCTGACACCACTGGGATATCCCCTGGGATACCCAGACCCGTTCAGCCGGCGCCACGACACCCAGGGCGTGGGGCTGGAACAGAGCCGGGATTAAACCGGGATTAAACCGGGATTAAACCGGGATAAACCTGGCATAAACCCGGGATAGTCCCTGACACCCCTGGGATATCCCTGGGACATGCAGATCCATTCAGCCGGCGCCACGACACCCAGGGCGTGGGGCTGGAACAGAACCGGGATTAAACCGGGGTTAGACTGGGGTTAAACCGGGATTAAACTGGGATTAAACTGGGATAAATCCGGGATAATCCCTGAAACTCCTGGGATACCCCCGGGATACCCCCGGGACACCCAGACCCGTTCAGCCGGTGCCACGACACCCAGGGCGTGGGGCTGGAACAGAGCCGGGATTAAACCGGGGTTAGACTGGGGTTAAACCGGGATTAAACTGGGATAAATCCGGGATAATCCCTGACACCCCTGGGATATTCCCTGGGATAACCCCAGGACACCCAGACCCGTTCAGCCGGCGCCACGACACCCAGGGCGTGGGGCTGGAACAGAACCGGGACTAAACCGGGATTAAACCAGGATTAAACCGGGATTAAACCAGGATCAAACCGGGATTAGACGAGGGTTAAACTGGGATAATCCCAGAATTCCCTGAGACCCCCTGGGATACCCCTGGGACCCCCAGATCTGTTCAGCCGGCGCCACGACACCCAGGGCGCGGGGCTGGGGGAGATAGAACCGGGATTAAACTGGGATAGACCCAGGATAACCCCTCAGACCCCCGGGATATCCCTTGGGACCCCCGAGCCAGCTCCAGGGACCCCTCAGATCCCCCCCAAAACTCCCCAAGACCCTCCAGGACCCCCCCAGATCACCCCCAAGACCTTTCTGGATCCCCCCAGGACCCCCAG
>NW_024512965.1:0-439 GCF_017590135.1 Pyrgilauda ruficollis | reverse complement strand
AGAAATAAAATATCACCACAAGAAAAATACCTGAGAGCTCCTAAAGGTCAATATATTGCAACTATTTTCCATTCTCAATGATTGTTTCTAGCAGCAGATATGAAGTTCAATTCCTTGCATCTGTGACTGCAATAACTCTTACACATTAGAGTGCCACCAAAAGTACTGGTTCACTAAAATAACCATTCTTAAGTGTTAAGTCTGCTTAACATTAATTTTAAAAAAAAATTGCACTAAGGATGCTCATGACACCTGAGCTCACTCCTGAGAATGCCTCTGCACTTAAAACAGTCTCAAACTGTTTAAGCTTCAGTGCTTTTGGAAAACTTCGACTTAGAGAGCCCTGCAAACTCAGCTGTAAGCATTCCTACAGTTTTTAGCTATTTCGCCATGGCCTGAGGAATTAAGCTCTGAAGCTTTAAGCAAAATCCCAGAACTG
>NW_024512964.1:0-439 GCF_017590135.1 Pyrgilauda ruficollis | reverse complement strand
TGTCCCTCCGTGTCCCTTTGTCCTTCCATGTCCATCTGTCCCTCTGTGTCCCTTTGTCCCTCCATGTCCCTTTGTCCCTCCATGTCCATCTGTCCCTCCGTGTCCCTTTGTCCCTCCATGTCCATCTGTCCCTCCATGTCCATCTCTCCATCCGTGTCCCTTTGTCCATCCATGTCCATCTGTCCTTCCATGTCCATCTGTCCATCCGTGTCCATCTGTCCATCCGTGTCCCTTTGTCCTTCCGTGTCCCTTTGTCCCTCCATCGCCATTTTTCTTTTTTCCTCCCATTTTCCCCATTTCCCCCCTCATTTTTTTCCCAAATTCCCATTATTCCCCCCCACAGAAAATGATGAAGGAAAACAACCTGCTCCCATTTTCCCCCTATTTCCCCATTACCCCCCCATTCCCCCCCACTTTTTTCCCATTTTCCCCATTTCCC
>NW_024512963.1:0-439 GCF_017590135.1 Pyrgilauda ruficollis | reverse complement strand
AATTGGATAGAAGCCAAAAAGTTCTGCTTGATCAGTCAGGTAGAAAAGAACAGAACAAAAGAGGGGCTTTTGTGAAGTGTTTCTACTAGGAGCAGACCTCTGCACCTGGCTCGAGTTTTTCTGTTTGTTATTTTGCCTTTTATTAAACTTTTTTTGTTTCTAACACCACCGCAAAAGCCATCCTGCTTATTTTATGCCGCCAAAGCAATAGCTGAGCTATCCTTGGGTGTATTAAGTGTTTTTTGAGGGCTTATGAGAACTGGCCCGAGAAAAACAATTTAATAGGTGGTCCGGCAGGAGAGACAGGAAAGGGGCTTCCTTCACAAACACACAGGTGTAGCCGGTCCCGCTGCCCTTCTGGATGGTGAATTGGATGCAGCAGGAACCTCGGAGCAGCAGCTGAGATGCCAGAGGTGGGTGTTATGAATAAAAAGTTATC
>NW_024512962.1:0-439 GCF_017590135.1 Pyrgilauda ruficollis | reverse complement strand
AAAAAAAAGATAAAGCTCAATTTTTCAACAGATGAAAAAGTTTGGGGACAAAGATTAATTATCTTTGCATAATCAAGATAATGCTGTGCCACATGTTGTAGAACATATGTTTTAGGTACTAGAATTATGGTTCTAAATGAAAGTATATTTTACTATACTGTTCATATTAATGGAATATCATTTGTGATGCATGTAGCAAAGCAGGAGAAAGATGACTCTTGCTACCAGTAATGTTTTTTGATGGGCAAGCTCAAAAACACTGATTTTCCCCCAGGCTTCTGAAGATGAAACCAAAGCCTTTTCCTGCTGATATTGGAAAAAACAGTGGCTAAAAAAGACCTGATCTTAGGAAAGTAGCACACAAGAAATTGATCACTGTGCTTCAGAACAGTTCTTCGTTCTTAGCTCTGCATATTCCTTTTCTGTTTCTAGCATCTCT
>NW_024512961.1:0-439 GCF_017590135.1 Pyrgilauda ruficollis | reverse complement strand
TTTTTTTTTTTTTTTTTTTCAGTAGGATTAACTGCGCAAACGAAGGCTGTATTGTTTGGAGCTTCTGTTTTGTAACCAGGTTTATTGATTAAGAACCCTAAAGCTGAAGGAATCTTAAAGAACGGAAATATCTATTAATCCTCTGAGATAATTTTTCACTTTCATTTGGGACTTGTGGAATGGTAAAACATGGCAAAGATTAACTCATTTTTTCTCCTGACACGGAATTCTAATTGTAAAATCAAAACAACATAATGAATACATATACATGCCTATAAATGGTGCAAAAATTCCAGGAATTATATGAGCAAAGCAAATTATTATCTTGAAATGAATAAGCACTTAAAATGAAAAACAGAATTAATTTTTAATGGTCTCTGTTTAACAGAACTGTCAGACAAATCTGACTCACTGTTTTTGGTTTTTTGTTTGTTTTTTT
>NW_024512960.1:0-439 GCF_017590135.1 Pyrgilauda ruficollis | reverse complement strand
GAGGGGGGTTTGGGGAGGGGTCTGCCCCCGTTTGGGGAGGGGGTCTCACCCCTCATCATCCTCGTCTTCATCCCGCCCGTCTTCCTCGTCGCTGAACTTGAGCTTCTCGCTGTAATCCACCTCCTCGTGGGCTCCTGGGGGGGTGGGCCATGTGGGCGGGGGTCTCGGGGCGCCCCCCGGCCCCCCCCGAGCCCCCCCGTACCTGCCCAGCCCTCGTCGTTCTCCTGGTCCAGCTCGTCGAACTCGCGCAGCTCGTCCTGGCGCAGCACGGGGGGGCGCGACGGGGGAGACCCCCCCCGAGGGGGGGCCGCGGCCCCACGGGGACCCCCCGGCCGCGGGAACCTGCGGGGAGCCCGAGACCCCCGGGGTGAGGGCAGGGAAGGGGGTGGGGACCCCGTGAAGGGGGAATTGAGGAGGGGGATTCAGGGGTTTGGGGTCA
>NW_024512959.1:0-439 GCF_017590135.1 Pyrgilauda ruficollis | reverse complement strand
CCTGTGCCAGGGACTCCCCACCCTCACTGTAGAAGTCTGCCTAATATCTGATCTAAATCTCTCCCCCTTCAGTTTAAATCCATTTCCCCTTGCGCTGCTGCTAAAGGCGATGGCAGGGGGTGATGAGCTCGTTCTGGGCCATGCAAAGGGCTCTGTGAGCACACAGAGCTCAGAGCAGGAGGCCAGCAGCTTCCAGAGGGTGGGATGGGTACACAGCATCTCCTCTGGGAAACGGGGATAGATGGAGGGAGCAGAACTGCGAGAACTGCTCAGGGTGAGCAACTGGGGTGAATCAAAGTAGGGCTGGGGGAAGGACAAAGCATTGCCCAGAGCCATGGGGATGGGAGAGCACTGGGGAAAACGTGATGGTGAGTTCAGGCTGGAGAGGAGCAGGCTCCAGGAGACCTCAGAGCCCTTCTAGGGCCTAAAGGGGCTCCAG
>NW_024512958.1:0-439 GCF_017590135.1 Pyrgilauda ruficollis | reverse complement strand
CCCGTTCCGGGGGTCCCTGCCCCCATTTCGGGGGTCCCTACCCCCATTTTGGGGGTCCCTGCCCCCGTTCCGGGGGTCCCTGACCCCATTTTGGGGGTCCCTGCCCCCATTCCGAGGGTCCCTAACCCCGTTCCGGGGGTCCCTGACCCCATTTCGGGGGTCCCTGCCCCCGTTCCGGGGGTCCCTGACCCCATTTCGGGGGTCCCTGCCCCCGTTCCGGGGGTCCCTGACCCCATTTCGGGGGTCCCTGACCCCATTTCGGGGGTCCCGGCCCCCATTTCCCCTTGCAGACGAGTACTTCGCCCCCGAGCCGCGCCGCAGCCGCTGCTTCTGCCAGGGCTGTGAGCGGGGGGGGGGCGACCCCCGGGACCCCCGGGAGCCCCCCCTGCCCCTGGGCTGGTGCCGCTTCAGCCTCCGGTACCCGCGGGGGGGGTTGGGG
>NW_024512957.1:0-439 GCF_017590135.1 Pyrgilauda ruficollis | reverse complement strand
TTGTCACAGACCAAAAGCAACCAGCACACAAACCTCAGAGCTCTGAAATAATATTGGCCCCTTTGTCCACTAATTATGCAGTTAAAAGAATAATTTTTTGTCTTCTTCAATTCCTTTTACATGGAAAACCATAGAAGAAAAGCCTTATAAGTTCAAGATACATCTAATTTTACTCCTTTTAAAGATCTAAGCAGAGAAAGCATACACATGCACATAAACTCCAAAATGAGTCACATAAAGCCAATAAAGTTCATACAGCAAGGAGCTTAATTGAATTAATGGGAAAACTTTGCCTTCTGCATTTCTGATGTTGAAACAGAAAAAGCTGAGTGCTGATAAGTGGGAAAAAGATGGTAATTGGGGTAGTCAAAGCAAACACCACAATCCAAGTGTTTCTAGATTATTCCTAGTCACTAATATCTATGAGGGAAAAAAAAAA
>NW_024512956.1:0-439 GCF_017590135.1 Pyrgilauda ruficollis | reverse complement strand
TTTGGGCTGAAATCCGAAAAAAAAGGGGATTTTTTCGGGATTTTTTGCCTGGAATCCCAAGAAAAAAGGGATTTTTTTCAGGATTTTGGGCTGAATTTCACCCAAAAAATGGGATTTTTTCGGGATTTTTGGGCTGAAATCCCCCCAAACCCAGGGATTTTTTTGGGCTGAAAGGCCAAAAAAAAAATATTTTTTTTTCAGAATTATTTGGCTGAAATCCCCCCCTAAAAAGGGATTTTTTTTCAGCATTTTTGGACTGAAATCCCAAAAAAAGAGGATTTTTAGGCAGAAATGCCAAAGAAAAGGGATTTTTTTGGGGATTTTTTTAGGCTGAAATGACGAAAAAAAGGAATTTTTTTGAGGTTGAAATCCCCCCTAAAAAGGGATTTTTTCAGGGGATTCTTTCCAGGAATTTTGGGCTGAAATCCCAAAAAAAAGG
>NW_024512955.1:1325-5553 GCF_017590135.1 Pyrgilauda ruficollis | reverse complement strand
GATCTCCTGCCCATTTATTTCAGTTATGTCCGGTGGAAACTAAAAGTATAAAAGAAAGGTGTTTTCTGCAATAAAGAGATCTCCTTGGGATGCATAAGTGAGTCCATGTCTCTATGTTCCCCATTGCTACAGTTCAGTTTGGATATTCGGAGAAATTTCTTCATAGAAAGAGTGGTTAAGCATTGTAACGGGCTGCCCAGAGAAGTGGTAGAGTTACCATCCCTGGCAGTGTTAAAAAAAAACAAATAGATGTGGCACTTCATGTTATTTTGTGGGCATGGTGGTATTCATTCAAAGGTTGGACTTGATGATCTTGATGGTCTTTTCTGTTATAGATGGATAATGAGATGATTGGCTCTCGCAATTAGGGGATGAGGATTGTGTGAATATTAAGAGAAGATTTATTGATGTATAGTTATGTTATTTCAGTTTAGATATCCTCTGGTCTCCCCATAGTTCCATTCCCCCCCCCCCCCTCCCCCCCCGTATTGTTGCCATCAGACAGCTTGGGTTGCCTGGGACAGGTAGAAAGAAGGCGTGCACATGTGCCCCTTCCATGGGGCAGTTTGGAATGGAAAAGCTTGTTGCTAAGGGGGCGTGGCATGACAACACCTGACATCCAATCAAGTTACAAGAAAGCAGTCTCCACCCATAAATGACAAAGAAGAATTGACTGACAGACTTTGGGAGGGGCCAGGGTTGGCTGATGCAACCCCCAGGGTTATAAATAGACGGAGCATCCATCTTGAAGATGAGCCAGCCACGTGGTAGACAGCTACAAGGGCAGCTTCCAGGCCTGTTTTTCCTTATTTAGTCCTTTTGCTGTATTTTTTGTTAAGGTTTAATAAACCTTTTGAATTTTTAAAGTGAGTAGTCGTTTCTCACATTTTCCAACCTTCATGACTGGGTAATTCCATGATTATACATTCAGAGTTTTGCAGGAACACTCAGTGCTAGACAAATGAATTGATTTAACTTCCTCCTGTGAATACAACACATAACCAATTTGTACGCGCAGAAACCCCAACATAACTAGTAATTATACCACTATTCAGTTTTGTGATTAAAACTCAACTGCATACCTACAGAGGAACTCAGAGAGACAATGGCAGGAGAGGGAGCCCAAATAACACTCTCCCAGGCTCCTCCCAGGTGGCCATCAGCCCATCACAGGCCCATCTCCAGAAACTCAGAGGAGAACAGGGGTACTATGGCCAGCAGGAACACAAATCAAGGACTTGAGAGTGTTAAAGAAGCCATTGTCTGAGCATTCTCACACCATTTAAGGAGATGCACACACACCACCCAAAACTTTAACTGCCAGGACCAGAGTCCCTTCGCAGCAGGCAGCTGCAGTGAGCAGATGGGCGCCCCTTTCTACTCCTCACCCACACACACTCATGCTCAGACATTGTCAGAGGTAAAGATTTTTTTACTTTTTTTTTCTTTCTATTAGGGAATTTTTCTCCCACTTGTTGCCTAAGAGACCTGAATGATGGATACTTAAGAGAGACAAAAAATGGGACCAGGATAGGGGAGGGGGTGCAGTTTGCTACTGGGCTCTTAGCTGGGGGGGTTTTCTCTTGGGAAATGCAGATACCTCAAGATTTTGGCTGTGGGATGAGGGACTGGGCTCAGCCCTTGCTCGCTCTCTCATTCTTGGGATCTGAGGGGAGACAGTCGTGGTCTTGGTGCTGGGCTGCTGCTGCAGAGAGAATTTGCTGCCACTATGGAGTTCTGTCCTGTACTGCTTCTCATTACCATGGGTGAGCCGTTGCTCCTAAGAGAGGCTGTTGAACTGGGACCTTTTAAACACCACATCTCACTGGAAAGGACCCTCATCATCTACTCGGGTGCCTCAGGGGAAGACCTGAGACCCTGAGCCCCAATCCCAGAGCCCCCTCCAGAGGGAGCATCTCTCGGCTGCTTACAGGATCCCGGCAGCTGCTGCCCAGGCCCGCTGTTTTCCGCCACTGCTTGGGGCTTTTTGCTATACTTTAACCTGACACCTCGTGTCTGCCCAGACCTCCTGCAGCTCCTGGCATGGCTTCGGAGTTTTTGCTACACTTTTTTGCCACCCCGGGTGTGCTCACCTCTGCTGTTCCAGCCAGCTGCTCTGAGTTTCCTGCTACAGTCAATTTCACGACCTGGAGGGGCACTGGGATGGGCTGCTTCCCATGAGTTTGCAAAGGAAACCCCTTTTCTCTCTGTCCTGCTGGCTGAGCTGCCATTACCACATAGAGAGGCAGCTGCTTTCATGCCACAGCACCCCCTGCAGCCACGGGGGAATCATTGCACCTGCCCTGCCCAGCCCAGCCCAGCCAGGATCCAACAGCACCTCTGCCTGCTGTGGCCATAACTACACTGAAGGAGAAAAGGCTTGACGGCTGAAAGAAGGCTGTTATTGGGTTTCTGGGTTTTTTGTTTGTTGCTGCTGCTGCTGTTGTTTGTTTGCCTTGTTTTATATATATATATATATATATATATATATTCTAGTAAAGAACTGTTACTCCTTTTCCCATATCTTTGCCTGAAAGCCCCTTAATTTCAAAGTAATAATAATTTGAATGGTAGGGGGTCATATTTTCCATTCCAAGGGAGGTTCCCACCTTCTTTGGCAGGCATCTGTCTTTCAAACCAAGACAAGCATGTTTCCTCCTTCTTCAGACTCGACTCTAGGTTTCCCACAGCAGAATCTCAGGTGTTGGATTTATAAAAAAAAAATAATTTTGTAGAGTAGCAGGTCAGCTTCAGTTGGGTGCCTTTGGAGATGGACCCAGAACAAAGGCATCCCTGGGCAGTTATATCCTTACGACTTATGTACTTCATGAGCTGTTAATACACCTTGCATGTGCCTCTTGGTCCAATGGTAATTTTTGGTCTGGGGTCTGCTGACACCTTACTGGGTTCTTTCTCTGTCCATGCAGGCAGGCCATTAACTGCTCTTATCTTGGGGAGTTGCAGCTTCTGCTGAAGACTGTTGCATTAGTATTCATCAAGTTATAATAAGCAGCCCAGCTCAGCTCCATGAAACAGCCTCTGGGCTGACTGACAGAAGCTCACAGCCAGTGGGAGCTCTCCTAGGATGCAGGCATCTTATTGGTTCAGAGTCTGGGGGCACAGGAAAAGAACAATGACCTGTCTCTGTGCTTCTGGTGAGCCTGCTTACCAGTAGAGAATGGAAAATGAAAAATATCTTAGACTTAGGATAAACATTACTTAGCAACAGCCAAATCATCAGTGTGTTATCACTATTCTTCTCATACTAAAGACAAAACACATTACTGTACAGCTACCAGGAAAATTACTAAGAAAATGAACTCCATTAACTCTATGTGTAAGTTCCCAGCTTGCAGCCAAAGGCTTCAGCAAATCTATCTCCTCATGCAAAGCAAGAAAACCTAAACAAACAGCATAGTCAACCACACAGTATTATAACTCTATGTAACTCATTCTACTTAAAATGTACTTATTTAAGCTAAACAATTAATAACTCTCAAGACAAAGGAACAAACACCTTGTCCAGGCCCCTCCCAGGTCTGGCTCAGTAAAGTCATCAGCCCACAGTTCAGCTTTGAAACCCATCATCATGTGTCATCGAAGGCAGCTCTCTGGATCACCTTTCCAACTAAGGGGGTCACTGCCTAGGAGTGTGAAACACAGTATGGAATTCAGGGGAAAAGCAGTTTGGGATCAAGCAGGACCTATGGGATGTTTAGGAAAAGAAACAAAGGCAGGAAAAGGAAAGGGTTTAGGTAATTTGGGGAGGAACAACAGGGAAAGTGGAGGGATAAGGGGATAAAAAGTGCCAGTCATATAGAAATAGTTGACTGGTCAGTACACTTATCTGGCCCTGCCCTGCACCTGTTCAGCACAGTCTGTTGTATCTTCTTAATAAATTTCTTTTTAACCTTTTTCTGGCTGAGGGCTCTCTATTCTATGTGCATATGTGTTGTGGTGCACCAGTTTAGTTGTTCTCTTGCACTAGGTGATTGGGAATTTGCACAGAATAGTTTTGTATTGCACTGTATAGCTTATGTTATATCACGTGGTTTGTTACCCCTTTTCGCTATCACATGGTCTTTCCCTCACCTGTCCAGGTACCACCTGGTGGTACCTCCCCTGGGTTACCCCTCCCCTCGCCACTCCTCACTGGTATTCCATTGGCTGTGGACCTCTCCCTCTGTCCCCATCCCGGGGGGTATAAAAGCTCCCTGCTGCCAGGGAA
>NW_024512955.1:0-1044 GCF_017590135.1 Pyrgilauda ruficollis | reverse complement strand
AAAGTAGCAGCCAACCAGTCCCCTGGACGGTGTGAGTATTCCCCACCAGTGCTAGTGGGACCCCAGGGTACCCTCAGAGGGTTTGGGTGTGCTCCCGGTGCTAGAAAGGTTCGGTCCCGATTGTGTGGATTTGTGTGTCCGGTGGGTTTTTTTTGGGTGTGTGTGGTGGTCTGAGCGGCGCAGAGCAGTGCGTGGGGGTTTCGCTGCGGTGCGGCAGTTTGCGGCGGCGCGGGCGAGGTTTGGAGCGGCGGGACCGCGGGCGGAGGCAGGAGCCGCTGCTCAGGAGGTTTTTCTGCCGCGAACGGACGCGCTCAGGCGGTGCCGGCCCCACGCGGCGCCCATGTGGCTCGGAGCAGCTCAGCAGCAGCCGCCCGCCATTATAAAAACTGCGCGGGTAGCACGCAAATAGTTTTGCCTTCCCCTCAGAGGGAGGGGAGGGGAGGCTGGCCAGATTCTTTCTCAGATTGGCTGTGAACACAGTGCTTTCAGTTTTTTGTTTGTGCTCCGTGTAAAGAAGGTAGATTTGTGGTAGAAAACAAATAACATCACAATGGGGGCAAAGTTTTCTGCAACACAGAGAAGCATTTATACCTTAGTTTTAGATACCCTAAGTAGTGGAAATTTTAAAGTTTCCAAATCAGTTTTAAAACGGTTTGTTCGATGGATATCCTTTCATTTCCCTCACTTTACCCAGCAGAATGTTAACTCTCTCTCTGCCTGGGACAAAATTGGAGCGTTGTTATCAGCAAAAGCAGAACAGGGAGATGGGACAGTGTCTCCTTTTTTCCCCTTTGTTAGGAATATAGTTAGTAATTCGTGGAGCAGGCTGCCAGGACGCCTTTCCTGCACCCCTCTAACCCAGTTGCTGTTTCCCCAAATTTGCATACTAGACCCCCTTATCCCCAAAATAGCCATGATCACATGCTTAGCATTCAACACACTGCTGACCTCGTGGTCAAAGCCCAAAATGGCGGCGGCCACGTGGCTGAGTCCCCAGCTCACCCTTCTTCTTCCCAAAATCCCTTTCTCCCACCTGTCCCCTCC
>NW_024512954.1:0-439 GCF_017590135.1 Pyrgilauda ruficollis | reverse complement strand
CAGCTGAACCAGGAGCCCCGATGCCCCCCAGTGCCCTCAGCCTGGTTAAAGGGGAAGTGTGCTCTGCTGCTACTGCTCACCATGGGCACAGACACAGAAACACCACAGGCTCCTGGCAGACTCCCTGGCATCAGCCAGGCTGGGACAAAGGGATCAAACAAATAATTCTGGGCACAGAGGGGCTGCCCCAGGTTGAACTGAAACCAGCAATGGACACTATTCCTCCTAAACTCACCTTCCAGTGGTTACTGGGGCAGGGAGAGCAGCTCTTGGTCCTTGCTGGAGGCCAAGGAGTGATGGAGCCACCTCAGGCTGGGATTTGGGGCTGCCCCAGAGGCAACCAGGTTTTGCCTGGGGTTTGCCAGACTGCCTCAGCCATGTACAACTAGACTGTAAATCCTCTGAGTAAACATGCAGTAAACCAGCCCCAATGCACATC
>NW_024512953.1:0-439 GCF_017590135.1 Pyrgilauda ruficollis | reverse complement strand
TATGTATTTAAGCATCTTTACAAACACATGTTTTTAAATCCAGGAGTAGAAGGGTTCATAGGTGCCCATGATATTTGTTTGCCTACACCCCCACATCATTTGAACCAGTTGCCCAAGGTAGACTGGTCAAATCTGACTGTAAAGTATAAAGTCTCTAAATTTAGTATTTCTATAATATTATGTCAAAATTAATAGCCTGATAGAATGCTTCCAGTAAAAGAAAGGCTACAGGGCCTCATGTTTATCAAGTCTCAGAAAATAATTTACGATAAATGCCTGTATCCATGGAAAACCTTCAGCTGGATGCCAATGAACTCAACCGTGAGATAAAATCCCCTAGAAACTGAGCTTTGGTGGTTCTGCTGCTCACAACAGTACTTGTTTCATTGTCTACTTTACCATATTTAATATTTTTTCTACTTTCAAAATGGTATGATTC
>NW_024512952.1:0-439 GCF_017590135.1 Pyrgilauda ruficollis | reverse complement strand
TTTTTTTTTTTTTTTTTACTAGAAGTAATTTAAATTTTTGAAAAGAGATACAAAGATAGAAAGATTCTTTGCTTAAGTCAGCTTTGGCAATCTGATGGAATGTCTTCATAGCTGCCAACAGAATCAAAAATGTGGTAATCTTCTACCGGATGGTTTACGCTTTAAGCTAATAGGGGAAGGATGTTATCACCTATTTAACTCCCAAGTTAATGAAAAATAACCTCAGACTCAGTCTACGGAGACAAAGCACAAAATGGAATCTCCCATACACTAGTTACACATTGTGAAATATTTAGATAAAGAAATGAAGAGTTACTCCATACCTAGAGTAAAATAATATTTTCATATGTACTTTTTTTTTGTAAAAAATCAGCACAACGATTCAATAACATTTATTATTATCTCCTAATTGAACATTTATACCACATCCACAGAGAGA
>NW_024512951.1:0-439 GCF_017590135.1 Pyrgilauda ruficollis | reverse complement strand
TCCGAACCGGCCCCATAGATCTGAACCTGACCCAGAGATACGAACCGGCCCCATAGATCTGAACAGAACCTATAGATCCGAACCGGCCCCAGAGATACGAACCGGCCCCATAGATCTGGACGGAACCTATAGATCTGAACCGGCCCCAGGGATCCCTGACCCACGGATCCGAACTGGTCCCACAGATCCAAACTGACCCACAGATCTGAACCGGCCCCACACATCCATCCCTGACCCACGGATCCAAACTGGCCCCATAGATCCCACCCTGACCCATGGATCCAAACTGGACCCACGGATCCAAAACTGCCCCACAGGTCCGTCCCTGAGGCACAGATCCAAACCAGCCCCACAGATCTAAAACTGACCCACGGATCCGAACCAGACCCACAGATCCAAACTGGATCCTCTGCTGCCCCACTCCTGCCCCATTCCTGCC
>NW_024512950.1:0-439 GCF_017590135.1 Pyrgilauda ruficollis | reverse complement strand
GGGATGTCCCAGACACTCACAGGGACATCCTGTCCATGACATCACTCCTGTCATGGGCACAGTGGGAGCTTCAGGCAAAAGCTTTACTTCTTTGTTACAGAAATTTATGCTGGGTTATGACATGGAGGAATGACACCCATCAGCCACCATGGATCCTCAAATCCCTGCAGGGCCCCCAGACTTCTGAAATTCCTTTTAAGTGAGGAGACTGGGAGCAGCTGGATCCAATCCCAGCCCCAGACTTTGTCAAAGGTGTAAAAACTGGACAGGTGGAATTGAAATTTTACACAATTTTCCCTACAGGATTAATGATGAAATACCAGACAAATTTATATAAATACATCTCTGAGTGACTCTGATCATAATTAGACAAAAACATCTTAACCAGAGTTACTTACTCCACAGTACAGGTGCTATAACAATTATTAGAATATTCTGC
>NW_024512949.1:0-439 GCF_017590135.1 Pyrgilauda ruficollis | reverse complement strand
GGGATAATTTGCAGTTTTTTCTTGGTGAGAGTTTTGAGTATTTTATTTCCCATAAATCCAGCCCATGCTGTGTTTGTACCCAGCAGGAGGGCGCTCAGAAGGAGGAGGCTTTGCTGCTTTCTTTGACCTGAAGGCATCTGGCTATGATGATCCCATCCTGGTGTCCCAGACCAAGGGCCTTGGACCCAAACTGCAGGTAATTCACTGGCAGCTCCACTGCAGCACAGCTGATGGCACCTGCTGTTGATTTTTATGACTTTTTTAATTTTTTTATTATTTATTTCTAAAATCATCTTTATCTCTGGGAATAGAAGTCTTCTTTTCCCTTTGAGGCTATAGGGTCTTATCATTTTTCTCTCTTTCTCTGTTTAAAATTCTTATAGATTACAACTACTTTACTACCTGTTAATTCTGGTATGGAGGCTTTTGTTTGATATCA
>NW_024512948.1:0-440 GCF_017590135.1 Pyrgilauda ruficollis | reverse complement strand
CCGCCGCCGCCGCGCGGGGCCCAGGACGCGTCACGGGAGGCGGAATCGCCACCGGCTTCTGCTTTGTCCCTTGTCACCCGCTCACAAGAGCCCCCTGCAACGCTACATTTTGTACATGAAACCAAACTGTCGGTGCGGGTTTTTGTTGCGGTTTTAGAATCGCGGATCTCGGCGCCATCATCTCCCGAAGAGTCGCTCGAGAGCCGCAGGGAGGAAAAGGCCCTGGGGATGCGGCTCGGGAGCGGGGCACCGGAGCCGGCAGCGTGCCCAGGTGGCCAAGCAGGCCGGTGGAACGGGGCTTGTGCCGGCACCGCTGTGACCAGCGGGACCGGGGCAGTGACCGTCCTCTCTACTCGGCACTGCTGAGGCCGCGCCTCGAATCCTGCGCCCGCTTTTGGCCCCAGCACAAACAGAAGACACTGAGGGGCTGGAGTGGGTCC
>NW_024512947.1:0-440 GCF_017590135.1 Pyrgilauda ruficollis | reverse complement strand
TTCTGTTCTCTCTGCTCCTCCACCTTTCAGATGCAAGTCCTGCTCCCAGAGCTCCAGAGAGCTGCTGGAGCCAGGATTGCTGGTTTGGGAAGGCAGTGGATGGCACAGGTGGCACAACATACGCTGTGTCCTCAGCGGGCACCGCTCGCGCCACAGGTGCCGCCGTGTTCACAGCCATGAATAAATGAAGAGACATAACGCAGAATCGGGCTGCAAATTTTTTAATCTACTTGTCAAAAGTCATTTGAAGGATTAATTACGTTCAGCTATCGGCTCGCTCTGTGCTCTGGCCTGTACGATCACAAATTGCATTTGTCAAAACAAGGGGGTTGTTCAACGTGCGTGAATCGCGTGTGTCGCGTTCGAGGTGCTGGAAGGGCTGTGCTGTGTGACAATCCACCACTCCATGGCCTCCCAGACCTGAAGGGAGGGTGGAGTGG
>NW_024512946.1:0-440 GCF_017590135.1 Pyrgilauda ruficollis | reverse complement strand
CTTTTATTCTGAATTTTTCCTCCCTTTTATTCTGATTTTCCCCTTTTCATTCTGATTTTTCCCCCATTTTATTCTGATTTTTCCCCATTTTATTCTGATTTTTCCCCCCTTTATTCGGATTTTTTTCCCATTTTATTCTGATTTTTTTTCCCATTTTATTCGGATTTTTCCCCATTTTCTTCGGATTTTTCCCCCTTTATTCTGATTTTTCCCCCATTTTCTCCTGATTTTTCCCCCTTTTATTCAGATTTTCCCCATTTTATTCTGATTTTCCCCCCTTTTATTCGGATTTTTTCCCATTTCATTCTGATTTTTTTTCCTATTTCATTCTGATTTTTTTTCCCATTTTATTCTGATTTTTTTCCCATTTTATTCTGAATTTTTCCCATATTATTCTGATTTTCCCCCCTGTTATTCTGATTTTTCCCATTTTATTCTGA
>NW_024512945.1:0-440 GCF_017590135.1 Pyrgilauda ruficollis | reverse complement strand
CAGGTGACCCTGTCCCCCCGTCCCCCGCAGGTGGCCGGCGCGGGGATGGCTCCGGTCGTGGAGGTGTCGGACGCCGGGCACTGCCGGGCGCTGCTGCTGGAGCTGAACGAGCAGCGCCTGCGGGGCCAGTTCTGCGACGTCACCATCATCGCCGAGGACACCAAATTCCGCGCCCATAAGAACGTCCTGGCCGCCTCCAGCCCCTTCTTCAAGCGGGCGCTGGCCCAGGAGCCCGCCTGCCCCTCGCCCGCCCAGGTGCTGGAGCTGCCGGGCGTCCAGGCCGGCGTCTTCTCCGACGTCCTCAACTTCATCTACAACTCGCGCCTGGCCGTGCCGTCGCCGGCGGCCGCGCGGGCGCTGGGGGCCGTGGGCCGGCGCCTCGGCATCCCCTCGCTGCAGGGCCTGGAGGCCGGGCCCCCTCCTCCTCCTCCTCCTCCTCC
>NW_024512944.1:6754-12321 GCF_017590135.1 Pyrgilauda ruficollis | reverse complement strand
TATTTTTAATTATTTCTATTGTATAGCTATTAATATTTTTAATTATTGCTATTTATAATTATTAATATTCTAAAAATTATTGCTTTCTATAATTATTAATATATTTTAATTATTGCTATTTATAATTATTAATATTCTAAAATTATGGCTAATTTATAATTATTAATATTTTTAAATTATTGCTATTTATTTTATAATAATTGGTATTTCATAATTATTGATATTTTATAATTATTGCTATTTAATAATTATTACTATTTTATAATTATTACTATTTTATAATTATTACTATTTTTATAATTACTGCCATTTTTATAATTATTTCTAATTTTATAATTATTGTTATTTTTATAATTATGGCTCATTATTTGTATAATTATTACTATTTTTCCCCAAAAATTTCCCTTTTTCCCCCAAATTTCCCCTCTCGGCTCCCATTGGATGCCCTGGGTTGAGCTTTAGTCCCCGCTCCCTTCCGGGACTACATTTCCCATCATCCTCCTCGCCAACTTCCGGTATAAACCCCGCCCCCTTTCCCTTTTATCCTGAGGCGACTTCCGGCCTCGTTTCCCGTCGGCGCCGCCATGTTCCTGCAGTGTTACCTGAACGAGCGCGGGGAGCGCGTTTACACCCTGCGGGTACGGGGCGATTTTGGGGTGATTTTGGGGCGATTTGGGGACGTTCGGAGGGGATTTGGGGAAGGATCTGAGGGGATCCGCGGTGTTTGGGTGCACGGGGTGCGGTTTGGGAACGGTACGAGGGAGGTTGGGTGTCCTGAGGGGGATTGGGGATGGGAAGTTTGGACCCAAAAAGGGGAATTTTGGTCCAAAAAAGGGAAATTTTGTGCCCATAAAAAGGGATATTTGGGCACCCAGGGGAGGTTTGGACTCAAAAAAGGAGAATTGGGGTGCAAAAGGGAGAATTTGGGCCTAAAAAAGGGGAATTGGGGTTCAAAAAGGGAAGATTTGGGCTCACAAAGGGGAATTTGGACTAAAAAAGGGAGAATTGGAGTCCAAAAAATGGGAATTTGGGCTGAAAAAAGGGAGAATTGGGGCCCAAAAAAGAGAAATTTGGGTCAAGGAAGGGAAAATTTGGGCTCAAAAAGGGGGAATTTGACACTGAAAAAGGGGAATTTGGGTCAAGGAAGGGAAAGTTTGAGCTCAAAAAGGGAGAATTTGGTTCCAAAAATGGGAATTTGGGCTCAAAACCGGCAGAATTTGGGTCCAGAAAAGGTGAATTTGGGTGCAAAAAGGGAGAATTGGGGCCCAAAAAAAGGAGAATATGGATCCAAAAAGGAGGAATTTGAGTGCTCAGATGGGAAGATTGGACCCAAAAAGGGGAATTTAGGTCCAAAAAGGGGAATTTCGGTGTCCTGAGGGGGGAATTTTGTGGAGTTTGGGTGTCCTGAAGGGGAATTTTGTGGAGTTTGGGTGTCCTGAGGGGGAATTTTGTGGGATTTCGGGATTCTGGGTGTCCTGAGGGGGAATTTTGTGGATTTTGTGGAGTTTGGGTGTCCTGAGGGGGAATTTTGTGAGATTTCGGGAGTTTGGGTGTCCTGAAGGGGAATTTTGTGGGATATTGTGGAGTTTGGGTGTCCTGAGGGGGAATTTTGTGGGATTTCGGGATTCTGGGTGTCCTGAGGGGGAATTTTGTGCGATTTTGGGAGTTCGGGTGTCCTGAGGGGGAATTTTGTGGGATTTTGTGGGGTTTGGGTGTCCTGAGGGGGAATTTTGTGGAGTTTGGGTGTCCTGAGGGGGAATTTTGTGAGATTTCGGGAGTTTGGGTGTCCTGAGGGGGGAATTTGGGAGTTTGGGTGTCCTGAGGGGGGAACTGGGGGATTTTGTGGAGTTTGGGTGTCCTGAGGGGAAACCGGTGGGATTTCGGGATTCTGGGTGTCCTGAGGGGGAGGTTTGGGAGTTTGGGTGTCCTGAGGGGGAATTTTGTGGGATTTCGGGATTCTGGGTGTCCTGAGGGGGGATTTTGGGAGTTCGGGTGTTGTGAGGGGGGATTTCTGCAGTTCGGGTGTCCTGAGGAGGAGATTATTGCGGGGCTTTCGGGATTCTAAGTGTCCTGAGGGGGGATTTCGGGTTTGTGCGCGTCCCGAGGGCGGGTTTTGGGGTTTTTGTGGCGCTCTGGGCTCCCCTGACGCGCTGTCCCCACAGAAGGTGTCCCCGGCCGGGGTCCCCACGCGCTCGGCCCATCCCGCCCGCTTCTCCCCCGATGATAAATTCTCCCGGCACCGCCTGGCCCTCAAGCGCCGCTTCGGGGTTTTACTGACGCAGCGAGGCCGGACCCTGCTGTGAGAGACCCCGAAAAGCCCCTGAGGGGAGGAAGGCGGCGGAATCGAATCAAATCGAGATGCGAATGGACTGAGCTGAAATGGGACGGAAGGAAGTTTTTAAACAGAGGAAAAATTTTTAATTATTAAAGGGTTGGGCTGTCGAGAGTGTCTTGAGTTTTGGTGTTCAAATTAATTGGGGTTTTTTTTTTCCTGTTTTTGGAGATTTTTGGGTCTGGGGGGGGATCGAACGGGGAATCTGTGGGGCGCGGGGGTTGGTGGGAGTTGTAGGCGCGGGTATAACGGTGCTCTATGGGGCGCGGGGCATGACGGGAGATGGAGGCGCTGCTTCAGCGGGGCATGACGGGAGATAGAAGCACGGCGGTAATAGCGCGCTACGGGCACCGCGGGGCGTGATGGGAGATGTAGTCCCAGAAGTCGCTGTGACGGAGCGCTTGGGGGTCCGGAACGGCACCTGAGGGGGTTCTGTGGGGTCGGGAGCCCTTGGGGGACACCTGGGGAGCGCTGAGGGATCTCTCTGGGGCGCGGGACGTGACGGCCGCGAGGGATGATGGGAGGTGTAGGCCCGGCTGTGATGAGGCTCGATGGGGCGCGGGGCATGACGGGACCTGTAGTCCCAAAAGCGGTGTCAGGCAGCCTCTGCGTGGTGTGGGGCGTTTGGGGGTCCCGGGTGGGCTCGGGGGGGGCACGCGGTGGTCCCGCAGGGTCTGGGGGCGCCAATGGGGCACACGGAGGCGGATAACGAGCGCTCCGTGGGGCCTGGCCGGAGTTGTAGTCCCGGCTCCGCTCGGCAGCTATGGGGTCGCGGGGCATGACAGGAGTTGTAGTCCCGGCTCCATTACTCTCTATGGGACCGCGGGGCATGGCGGGAGTTGTAGTCTAAAATCTCAAAAATGGCGCCAACTCCAGGCCCCGCCCCCAGGTCCTGTTGCCGAGTGCTGATTGGCTGCAGTCAGTGATTGGCGGGAGCTTCAGCCAATGGGAGGAGGCAGAGGCGGGAACAGCTCATTGAACCCCTCCAGTCCCTCCCAGTTCATCCCAGTCCAGCCCCAGCGCCGCTCCAGGCCCGCCCAGTGCAGCCCAGTACCACTCCCAGTCTGTCCCAGTCTCTCTACAGCCAAACGCCCCCATTGACCACGCCCCTCCATTGACCACGCCTCCCAGTATAACCCAAACCCCTCCCAGTCCCTCCCAGTATAACCCAGACCCCTCCCAGTCCCTCCCAGTCAGTTCCAGTTCCCACCAGTTTATCCCAGTCCCACCCTGCTCAGGAATCCCAGTGACTCACCCGGCCCCAGTTCCCTCCCAGTCCCTCCCAGTCCCTCCCAGTCCCTCCCAGTCCCTCCCAGTTTGTCCCAGTTCCCCCCGGGCCCCTCTGGAGTTTCCCCTCCCCCCCAGGGGTCAAAGGTCACGGGATGGAGCGGGAACGGCTGCGGGCACTGGTGATACTGGGAGGTACTGGTTTGTACTGGGAGGGACTGGGAGGGGATTGGGAGGGACTGGTTTGTACTGGGAGGGACTGGGATGGACTGGGAGGGGATTGGGAGGGACTGGGATGGACTGGGAGGGGACTGGGAGGGAACTGGGTTATACTGGGAGGGGACTGGGAGGGAACTGGGAACAACTGGGGGGGGACTGGGAGTGGATGATGGGGGGACTGGAGGGGAACTGGGACAAACTGGTCTGAACTGGTCTGTAGTGGGATGATTTTGGGGTTACTGGGAGGGACTGGGAGGGACTGGGATGGAACTGGGAGGGACTGGGATGAACTGGTCTGAACTGGGACGGTTCTGGGGGTCACTGGGAGGAGCTGGGCCCAGTACCCCCCCCAGACTGGTTTAACTGGTGTCCCCTCCCCCCCCCAGTTCTGTCCCTGGCCAGAGGGGACCCCCCCGGTGAGTGACTGGGACAAACTGGGAGGGACTGGGAGGGACTGGGAGGGACTGGGAGGACGCTGCAGTTCCCAAAGCCGCCACCAGGTGGAGCAAATGAGACACTTGAGAGTTCATTGGGAGGGACTGGGATGGACTGGGATAGAAAGCCCAAACTGGTTTATACTGGGTGGGGGAGGTCCATTCTGGTCCATACTGGTTTACACTGGTCCGTACTGGTCCGTACTGGTCCGTACTGGTCTGTACTGGTTTACACTGGTCCGTACTGGTCTCTCTGACCCCTCCCTTCCCCCCCAGGTGCCCCCAGTCCCTTCCATTACGGTGAGTGCGGGCACGGGGAGGGACTGGGAGGGTCCCCAACTGTCCCCAAATGTCCCCAGCTGTCTCAGGTGTCCCAAAGTGTCCCCAAGTTGTCCCCAATGTTCCCAGGTGTCCCCAAAGTGTCCCCAAGGTGTCCCAGGGGTGTCCCCAAGGTGTCCCCAAGGTCTTCCCAAGGTGTCCCAGGTGTCCCCAGGTGTGTCCCCAGGTGTGTCCCCAGGTGTCCCAAGGTGTCCCCAGGTGTGTCCCAAATGTCCCCAAGGTGTCACAAAGTTGTCCCTGCTGTCCCCAGGTGTCCCCAAGGTCTCCCCAAGGTGTCCCACGTGTCCTCAGTGTCCCCAGGTGTGTTCCCAGGTGTGTCTCCAGGTGTCCCCCAGCTGTCCCCAGTGTCCCCAAGGTGTCCCTGCTGTCCCCAGGTGTGTCCCCAGTGTCCCCAGGTGTCCCCAGGTGTGTCCCAAATGTGCCCAAGATGTCACAAAGTTGTCCCTGCTGTCCCCAGGTGTCCCCAAGGTGTCCCAAAGTGTCCCCAAGGTGTCCCCAGGTGTGTCCCCAGGTGTCCCCCAGCTGTCCCCAGTGTCCCCAAGGTGTCCTCAGTGTCCCCAGGTATGTCCCAAATGTCCCCAGGTGTCCCCCAGGTGTTCCAGGTGTGTCCCAGTGTCCCCAGGTGTCCCAAATGTCCCCAGGTGTCCCCAGGTGTCCCCAGCTGTCCCCCAGGTGTCCCCCAGCTGTCCCCCAGTGTCCCCCAGGTGTCCCCAAGGTGTCCCTGTGTCGCTGTCCCCAGACTGGTGTCACCTGCGCGTCGGTGGCCTCGTGGTGGCGGCGCTGCTGAGCGCGCTGGGGATCGGCGTGCTGCTGAGTGAGTGACAGCGGCGTCACCTGAGTGTCACCTGAGTCACCTGTCACCTGTGTGTGTCACCTGTCACCTGTGTGTCACCTCCCTGTGTCACCTGTGTCATTGCTGTCACCTGTGTGTCACCTGAGTGTCACCTGTGTCATTGCTGTCACCTCTGTGTCACCTGTGAGTCACCTGTGTGTCACCTGTGTCATTGCTGTCACCT
>NW_024512944.1:2138-5607 GCF_017590135.1 Pyrgilauda ruficollis | reverse complement strand
TCCTCGGTCCCCCCCCCCCGCAGCCGCCGCCCCCCCCCGGAGCTGCCACCCCCGGCGGGGACAGGTGAGTGTCCCCTCCCCCCGCGGGGACAGCGAGGGGACAGCGCCAGCCCTGACCCCGCCCCTCTCTCCGCAGGAGCCTGAGCTGTCCCCAGGTGTCCCCAAGGGTCCCCGACAGGTGACACCGGATGGCGGGGGAGGGGCCGTCCCCAAATGTCCCTAAATGTCCCCAAATTGTCCCCAAATGTACCCAAAATGGCCCTCAATGTCCCCAAATGTCCCTGAATGTCCCCGCATGTACCCAAATGTCCCAAAATGTCCCCAAAACGTCCCCACATGTACCCAAATGTCCCTGAATGTCCCCAAATATTCCCATATGTAACCAACTGCCCCCCAATGTCCCCAAATGTCCCCAAAATGTCCCCGCATGTCCCCAAAAAGGCGATGAATAAAAATGGATGAAAAAAACGGATTTTGGTCACTGGGGGAGGGGACAGCGGAACGGGGGGAGGGGACAGCGGGACCGTGGTGGCACCGGGAGGGGACACGAGGCCTTGGGGACATCGGGGTGATGGTGGTACCAGGAGGGGACACAAAGCCAAGGTGACATCGGGGTGACAGCGACTTTGGGGACATCGGGTCAGTGGTGGCCTTGGGGACATCAGGGCAAGGGTGGCACCAGGAGGGGACAAAAGGCCTTGGGGACATCAGGTCAGTGGTGGCCTTGGGGACATCGGGGCCATGGTGGCACCAGGAGGTGACATCGGGGCCATGGTGGCACCAGGAGGGGACATCGGGGCGATGGTGGCCCTGGGGGACAGATGGTGGCACCAGAAAGTGGCACAAAGCCAAGGTGACATCAGGGTGACAGCGGCTTTGGGGACATCAGAGTGGTGGGGCACCAGGACAGGACATCGGGGCATTGGTGCCAGCAGGAGGGGACACAAGGCCTTGGGGACATCGGGTCACTGGTGGCCTTGGGGACATTGAGTGATGGTGGCACCAGGCAGTGACACAAAGCCAAGGTGACATCGGGGTGACAGCGGCTTTGGGGACATCGGGACTGTGGTGGCCTTGGGGACATCGGGGCCATGCTGGCACTGGGAGGGGACACTGAGGCGATGGTGGCCTTGGGGACATTGGGGCCATGGTGGCCTTCAGGACATTGGATCAACAGTGGCACCAGGAGGGGACATCAGGGTGACAGCGACTTTGGGGACATCACGTCAGTGGTGGCCTTGGGGACATCAGGGCAAGGGTGGCACCAGGAGGGGACAAAAGGCCTTGGGGACATCAGGTCAGTGGTGGCCTTGGGGACATCGGGGCCATGGTGGCCTTCAGGACATTGGATCAACAGTGGCACCAGGAGGGGACATCAGGGTGACAGCGACTTTGGGGACATCACGTCAGTGGTGGCCTTGGGGACATCGGGTGATGGTGGCACCAGGAGGGGACACCAGGTCACTGGTGGCCTTGGGGACATCAGCTGTGGGTGGCCGCAGTCCCTGCTGGTGTCCGGCCGATGTCCCTGTGTCCCTCCGGGGCCCAGGGGACGTCCCCAGGTCCCTGCAGCTGCACGCGGCCGCGGTGGCACCGCTGTCCCCACGGTGTCCCCAAAGTGTTCCCATGGTGTCCCCATGTTCTCACGGTGTCCCCTCATGTCCCAGGCTCCGCAGTGACCAATGTCCCCTCCATGTCCCCTCACGTCCCGATGGGGACATGGTGGCCATGTCCCTCCAGATGCCACCACCACGTGTCCCCTCACGTCCCCTGATGTCCCCAACTCCATGGTGGCCACCACCCCCATGTCCCTCCGGCCACCACCACGTGTGCCCTGATGTCCCCATCTCCGTGGTGACGTGGTGGCCACCATCCTCAGCTGCCACCCCCTGTCCCCAGGTGTCCCCTCACGTCCCCACGTCCTCGGTGACACGGCAGCAGATCAGGGCGTCCCTCTGGACGTCGGAGGCCACCGCGTGTCCCCAGCTGTCCCCTCACGTCCTCGGTGACACAGCAGCAGAGCCGGATGTGCCTCTGGACGTCGGAGGCCACCGCGTGTCCCCAGCTGTCCCCTCAGGTGCCGATGTCCTCGGTGACGTGGGCGTAGATCTGGGTGGCCCCCTTGAAGCTGGAGGCCACCAGGAAGTGGCGGTGGCCGGCGGTGACGGGGACGAAGGCGCGGGGCGTGGGCGCGGGCAGCTCCTGGGCGGGCTCCAGGCGGCCGCCGGCGCTCAGGCGGAAGACGCGGCTGGGCGCGAAGTCGTTGCCCAGCAGGACGTAGCGCTGGCCGGCCAGGAGCAGCGGCTGGAACACCAGCGAGCCTCGCGCCGGCACCTGCTGCACCTCGCGGAACATGGAGCCCTCCCAGCGCATCACCTGGACACCAGGGGGTGGGTGAGGGACCATGGGGTGGTGTGAGGTGGTTGGGTTGGGTTGGGTTGGGTTGGGTTGGGTTGGTTGGGTTGGGGAGAGTTGGGTTGGGTTGGTTAAGTTGGTTGGGTTGGGTTGGTTGGGTTGGGGAGAGTTTGGTTGAGTTGGATTGGGTTGAGTTGGGTTGGGTTGGGTTGAGTTGGGGAGGGTTGGGTTGGGTTGAGTTGGGTTGCATTGGGGTGGGTTGGGTTGGGGTAGGTTGGGTTGGGTTGGGTTGGAGCCCTCCCAGCACATCACCTGGACATGGGGGGTCAGTGGTGGGACCATGGGGTGATGAGATCAGTGATTGGACAATGGGGTGGGTGATGGGACCATGGGGTGGTGGTGGGACCATGGCGTGTTTGGGTTGGGGTGGGTTGGGTTGGTTGGGTTGGGTTGGGCTGGGTGGGGACTTGTTGGGTGGGGTTGAGTTGGGTGGGGTTGGAGCCCTCCCAGCACCATCACGTGCACACAGGGTCAGGGTGTCAGAGGTGGGACCATGTGACCAAGATGGACCCCTGTGGTCATGTGACCATCATGACCATGTTGGCCCCACATGACTCTGGTTACCCCCCATGACATTGATGGACCCCCATGACCACATGACCTCAATGTACTCCCATGACCCCATGACCTTGCTGACCCCATGACCACATGACCTTAATGGAACCACATGACCTCCATGTACCTCCTTAACCCCATGACCCTGGTGACCCCCCATGACCACATGACCTTGATGGAACCCCACAACTACGTGACCTCAATGCACCCCCCATAACCCCACGACCCTGCTGACCCCTCCATAACCACATGACCTCAATGTACTCCCATGATTCTGGTGACCCATGACCACATGACCTTGATGGACCTCCATGACCCCATGACCCTGATGGAACCCTATAACCACATGACTCTGGTTACCCCCCCTTACCCCATGACCTTGCTGATCCCCCATGACCTTGATGGACCCCCATAACCTTGATGGAACACCATAACCCATGACCTTGATGGACCCTCATAACCACATGACCCTGCTGATCCCCCATGACCTTGATGGACC
>NW_024512944.1:0-2041 GCF_017590135.1 Pyrgilauda ruficollis | reverse complement strand
GGTTGGGTGGGTTGGGTTGGTTGGGTTGGGATGGGTTGGGTTGGGTTGGGTTTGGTTGAGTTGGGGTAGGTTGGGTTGGGTTGGGTTGGAGCCCTCCCAGCACATCACCTGGACGTGGGGGGTCAGTGGTGGGACCATGGGGTGATGAGATCAGTGATTGGACAATGGGGTGGGTGATGGGACCATGGGGTGGTGGTGGGACCATGGCGTGTTTGGGTTGGATTGGGTTGGGCTGGGTGGGGATTTGTTGGGTGGGGTTGAGTTGGGTGGGGTTGGAGCCCTCCCAGCACCATCACGTGCACACAGGGTCAGGGTGTCAGAGGTGGGACCATGTGACCAAGATGGACCCCTGTGGTCATGTGACCATCATGACCATGTTGGCCCCACATGACTCTGGTTACCCCCCATGACATTGATGGACCCCCATGGACCCATGGCCCTGGTGACCCCCCATGACCACATGACCTCAATGTACCCCCATGACCCCATGACCTTGCTGACCCCATGACCACATGACCTCAATGTACCCCCATGACCCCATGACCTTGCTGACCCCATGACCACATGACCTTAATGGAACCACATGACCTCCATGTACCTCCTTAACCCCATGACCCTGGTGACCCCCCATGACCACATGACCTTGATGGAACCCCACAACTACGTGACCTCAATGCACCCCCCATAACCCCACGACCCTGCTGACCCCTCCATAACCACATGACCTCAATGTACTCCCATGATTCTGGTGACCCATGACCACATGACCTTGATGGACCTCCATGACCCCATGACCCTGATGGAACCCTATAACCACATGACTCTGGTTACCCCCCCTTACCCCATGACCTTGCTGATC
Source organism: Pyrgilauda ruficollis (assembly GCF_017590135.1). Classification (NCBI taxonomy): domain Eukaryota; kingdom Metazoa; phylum Chordata; class Aves; order Passeriformes; family Passeridae; genus Pyrgilauda; species Pyrgilauda ruficollis. Next base: position 1,182 of record NW_024512944.1, on the reverse strand, counting down.
CCCCATGACCTTGATGGACCCCCATAACCTTGATGGAACACCATAACCCATGACCTTGATGGACCCTCATAACCACATGACCCTGTTGATCTGGGATCTTGGGGACATTGGGGGCACAGGGGGTATCAGGGGCCTTGGGGACACTGGGGACACTGGGGACATCGGGGACCTTGGGGATGCTGGGGACACTGGGGGCATCAAGGGCCTTGGGGACACTGGGGATGTTGGGGACACTGGGGGTATCATGGGCCTTGGGGACACTGGGGGCATCAAGGACTTTGGGGACATTGGGGACACTGGGGGCATCAGGGGCCTTGGGACGTTGGAGATGTTGGGGTGATGGGACCTTGGGGACATTGGGAACATTGGGGACATCGGGGGCCTTGGGGACATTGGGTGCACTGGGGTGCTGGGGAGCTCGGGGGACATGGAGATCTTGGGGACCTTGGGGACCTTGGAAATACGGAGGGCGCTGGGGACGTCAGGGACCTTGGGGGCACTGGGGACACTGGGGTGATGGGGGCCTTGGGGACGTTGGGGACCTCGGGGACCTTGGGGACATCAGAGATGTTGGGGTGATGGGACCTTGGGGACATTTGAGGACCTTGGGGACATCAGAGATGTTGGGGTGATGGGACCTTGGGGACATTTGAGGACCTTGGGGACATCAGAGATGTTGGGGTGATGGGACCTTGGGGACATTTGAGGACCTTGGGGACATCGGCAAGCTGCCTTTGTTCTCCCCAAGGCCACTCTGGAGACCCTCAGCCCATTTTTGGTGTCCCCAAGGCCATTTCTGGGGTGCCACCGTCACCCTTGGTGTCCTCGGCCTTCATCTTGATGTTCCTCACCCATTTTCACCATTCCCACCCCAATTTTCACCATTTTCCACCCAATTTTTCACCATTTTTCCCATTTTTGTTCCATTTCTGGGGTGCCACCGTCACCCTTGGTGTCCTCGGCCTTCATCTTGATGTTCCTCACCCATTTTCACCATTCCCACCCCAATTTTCACCATTTTCCACCCAATTTTTCACCATTTTTCCCATTTTTGTTCCCATCCCCCATTTTCCCCATTTTTCTCATTTTTTCATCCCCATTTTTCCCGGTTTTCCCCATTTTTCCCTGTTTTTTCCCGGTTTTCCCCATTTTCCTCGTTTTTTCCCATTTTTCCCCATTTTC
>NW_024512943.1:0-440 GCF_017590135.1 Pyrgilauda ruficollis | reverse complement strand
GGGCTATTTTTGGGGTATTTTTGGGTGCTTTTGGCCCTCTCACCAGCAGCGGATGCTGAGCTGCCCAGGAGGGAATTTTGGGGATATTTTTTGGGAATTTTTGAGGCGGTTTTTGGGTATTTTTGGGGTAATTTGGGGGGTATTTTTAGGGGTATTTATGGGGAATTTTGGGGATATTTTTAGGGTATTTTTATGACATTTTGGGGATATTTTTGGGGATATTTTTAGGGTATTTTGGGCTATTTTTGGGGGGTATTTTGGGGCTATTTTTGGGGTATTTTTGGGTGTTTTTGGCCCTCTCACCTTGTCGTACCAGCAGCGGATGCTGAGCTGCCCACAGAGGCAGTTGGAGGAGGAGCAATCGTCCTGGCAGGTGCAGTGCTGAAAAACGGCCCCAAATTTACCCCAAACTGACCCAAAATTACCCAAAATTAACCCAA
>NW_024512942.1:0-440 GCF_017590135.1 Pyrgilauda ruficollis | reverse complement strand
AGAAAAGCCAAAACCTGAGGCATCAGTGAAATGTGATTTAATGTGATGGGTTTGTGGCACAAGTGGGTCCAAAGGGATGTCTCAGTGCTTGCCTGCCTGCTGCTGTCAGCTGCACCAAGCCAGCCTGTTTTAGTCCACACAGGAAGGATCAGCTTTGGTTTTAAGCCAGCCTTGTCCAGCTCAGGTTTCCCTGGGTGCTGTGTGTCCTCCAGCTGCTTCGAGCTGCCCCCACTGTGAGAAATCTCTGTGCATGTGCACGGTGCTGTCTCCTGTCACCTGTCTGTCCTTCTGGCTGCCCCTGGAGACTTACTCAGAGGGTGGAGATGACTGGGAGAGACAGCTCTGGGGCACTGCCAGCTTCCCAGCCTGCCATAAATATGCCAACAGCTCAGTGCAGAAGTGGAGGGAGGAATTTTACTGCCCTGTTCCCTGAAATTCCA
>NW_024512941.1:0-440 GCF_017590135.1 Pyrgilauda ruficollis | reverse complement strand
TTTTCTTCCCTAATTAATTCCCATTTTCCTCAATTAATTCCCATTTTTTCCCATTTTCCCCCAACTAATTGCCATTTTCCCCCAATTAATTCCCATTTTACCCAATTAATTCCCATTTTTCCCAATTAATTCCTGTTTCTTCCCAATTAATTCCCACTTTCTCCAATTAATTCCCATTTATTCCCATTTTCCCCCAATTAATTTCCACTTTTTCCAATTAATTCCCATTTTTCCCAATTAATTCCCATTTTCCCCCAATTAATTCCCATTTTCCCCCAATTACTTCCCATTTTCCCCAATTAATTCCCATTTTTTTCCCAATTAATTCCCATTTTTCCCATTTTCCCCCAATTAATTCCCAAATTCCCCCCTTAATTCCCATTTTTTTCCCCAAATAATTCCCATTTTCCCCTCTTAATTCCCATTTTCCCCCAATTAAT
>NW_024512940.1:0-440 GCF_017590135.1 Pyrgilauda ruficollis | reverse complement strand
CAGAGGGTGTTTGAAAACCAGCCTGTGTTGACAGGGAACAGGAAACTTGGGCATTGTTTTCTCCTCTATTCTTTCAATATTTTGATCAGTGAGCTAGTCTCTGTTACGATCCTGTAAATCCCTTTGTAATCCTGGCTGGAGCATCAGCTGCTCTTGTAAAAGAATTTATGGGGCAGTTAAAGTGTATGAGACAGAGCCATAAAGGGATTTATGAAGTGGGAGATGCACAGATGGCTTCATTGCAGCCTTCCCTTCCTCTGAGGTGCAGAACTTCTACCCCAAAGGCCCCTTTTGGGGGTGAGGATGCTCCTGCCTGGTCCTTCCTGAGTCCTTGATGCCCCACAGCCCTCCCCTGGTAGCTGTTTGCCACCAGCAGTGCCCACTGTGAGGCTTCCATGCATCCTCCTGAATGATTTCACAGCTGGGAGCTGATTTAGATT
>NW_024512939.1:0-440 GCF_017590135.1 Pyrgilauda ruficollis | reverse complement strand
CACGTCCTGAGTCAGCCTCCTGACAGATCACGATGTTCAGAAATGGAGCAGAAAGCAGCAAGGAAAAAGATGAAGCGGGAGACTGCAATGGCGTTTCCACACTCAGAGCCCTCAGCAGCTCGTCAGGGCATGGCCAGACCCCAGGAAGCAGGAATGGGCACTGGATGCCAATGCTGACCGAGCACCCGAGGTGCTGGAACCCACCACACTCAGGGCCAGGGGCTATCGGGTGCTGGGGATGACCGAGTGATGGATAATGTTTGTTTGGAAGAAGCCCAGGCAAAACATTCATCAAGTAAAATAAAAAAACAGAACTAAGTCTCATGCCTGAGGGGCGAGGGTTGAGCCCTGCATGTGCTGTTCACTATTAGCTTTGTGTAAAATAAAATGGATGGGATGGTGGGGGACACAGGGAGAATCACAGAATGATTTGGGCTGGA
>NW_024512938.1:0-440 GCF_017590135.1 Pyrgilauda ruficollis | reverse complement strand
CCTTCCCAAAATCCCACCTATCCCTGCTCTCTCCTGGTTTAAATTCAGTGTATTTCAGCAGCTGCCAGTGCTGCAGATAATTCCTCTCACTTAAAAAAACCCTTTTAAATCCTTCAGCCTCAAACAGGTCCCGTTCTCAGAGCCTCCCACTGCACTTCTTTAAAAAAAATTATTCAAACGCTGACTTGAAAGAGAATTCCAGAATTTCCAATTAAACAGCCGGCCCCCAGCAGTAATTTTTGCATTTAATTATTTCTATTTTAGTATTTTTAAGTCTCACTGAAAGCCCCAAAATTTTATGGGGAGTTTTGGGGATTTTTTTCCATATATCTGAAACAGCTGTGGGGCTTTCAGCTTCACACATCTTTCATGGCTTCCTGAGGCGTGCCTGGCATTCCTTGGCTGCTCCCATTCCTGATGGATGTCACAAGGATGGGAGA
>NW_024512937.1:0-440 GCF_017590135.1 Pyrgilauda ruficollis | reverse complement strand
AATGAAAAGGAAAAGTACCCACCAAAACCTTGAAAAAGTAGATGAGGAAAGTCACATCTCTCCTCAACAGATTCCCTGTGCATGCAATTCAATTCTAATTCCTGATGGTTCTACATCAGGAGGTGTATCTTGTCATCAAATGTCATCTTTATTTTGTGAACTCCATCCTGTAATGATTTTAGAACACAATTCTTGTTGCAACATTCTCCATGCTGGATTAGAGCAGTTTTGCTGCTGGGGTGGATGACAACAGCAGAGTAAAAGTGAAATTCTTAGGGCTCATCTCTGCCACTTGATTCTCCAATGCACAGAAGGATTCTTCCCACAAGGACTGGGATTTCCATCACTCTACAGGGAGAAAACACACAGGTAGCTGGAAAACCAACCCTCCCAACATGGGCAGTAGAACAGAGGGATTTACACGGAGGGTATTATTCTGG
>NW_024512936.1:0-440 GCF_017590135.1 Pyrgilauda ruficollis | reverse complement strand
TTGGACGTATGCTTTACATTACTAAAGACACATGTAAGAAACCAACACATAAAGTATGAAGTTCAGCTCTGGAGATCATTTTTTCAACATATATATATTTGATATTTTTTTAATTATCTATACAATTAAATATCTATACAATCAGTGGTGCTATACTACAACAGAAACAAACCAAAGGCTGTTTTATCAGTAAGTATAATACAAGACATATGTCTGATTTTGCTGCGCAGGATGGTCTGGTTTGGATCTAAATAACATACCTTTTTCTAAATTTTTCTCTGAAAATGAGGCAGTTGGAACCATCAAACCATATTTTGTTTTGTACTTTTAGTAATTTTCCTTTGGCAAGGCTAAATTGAATTTCAGGACACTATTCCCTAACCAAAAGTAAGTTTTTTGTGCTCCATTTTAGCAGAGAAAAAAAGTTAAAATCCCACAAC
>NW_024512935.1:0-440 GCF_017590135.1 Pyrgilauda ruficollis | reverse complement strand
GGACCGGGAGGGGACAGCGGGGACGCGGGGACAGCAGGGACACCGCGGGGGGACAACCGCGGGGACACTGGGACCGGGAGGGGACAGCGGCGACACCGGGGGACAACGGGTCCGGGAGGGGACAGCGGGGTGACCCCGGGTCTGTGGGCGTGGGTGGCACTGGGGACCGGGAGGTGACACCGAGGGTGACACCGGGGTGACAGTCACCACCGGGGAGGTGACACCGCTGCCCCCGGTGTCCCCAGCTACGGTGGGGACAATGACCCCGCGGCCGTAGGGGACCGGGGCGGGGGGGTCCGGGGGTGTCGCCAGGGCTGTCGCCGCGGTGTCCCCAAGTGTCCCCTCCCTCCAGGCGCCTGCAGGAGGCCGAGAGCCGCAACCTGGAACTGGAAGCGAAACTGCGGCGGCTGCAGAGTGACCCCCCCGGGCCCGGCCCCCCC
>NW_024512934.1:0-440 GCF_017590135.1 Pyrgilauda ruficollis | reverse complement strand
TTAATACACTGCATCTTCTTGCAGCTGGCTTATTTTAATAATGGAATTTGAGCTTAGGGAATAGACCTAATTTGTAGAGTTTTATATTCAAACAAGAATAAATTCACATAATTGTATTTCTTGTGCAAGTGTCCACATCCCCAGAAAGGAGCTGAATTCTCCAGATTTCACTACTTAAGGGTAGAAGTGAGCTACAAAGAGGGATTTCAGGGGTACTATAGAACTCCTTTGGAACTGAGCAGTTCAGGTTTGCATTCCACCTCTCAGTCACAAGGTTACAGAAATGGGACACAGATTTGGCCTCTGAGTAAGGAAACTGTATATGAGCACAGACTCCTGCACAGAGAGCATTACTGGTCACAGCTCTTAGTTTAAGGATTTATGGGTGGATATATTATGTCTCAGCATCTGTTCTGCATCACAGCTTCTGACATGGAGAA
>NW_024512933.1:0-5561 GCF_017590135.1 Pyrgilauda ruficollis | reverse complement strand
TAGTAGTCCTCAAAATTCTTCTCCAGCCGGAACGGGACATCCCCATCGAGTGAGCAGCGCACCTCGCCGTTGAGCCCCGTGTCGTCATCCTGCACGTGCAGCAGGGCCACAATTGTCCCAGGCTGAGCATCCTCGGCGATTTCACTCACTATCGACGATACTGTCAGTTCGGGCACATTGTCGTTGACATCTGTCACAGAGATTGCGACTTTCGCTGTGTCAAAAAGCTCTCCCCCGTCATGTGCCTGAACCTCCAGTTCGTAAGAGGAGATTTCCTCGAAATCTAAGTCGTCCTTAACAGTTATTTCTCCTGTCTCAGAGTTGAGATTAAAAAGTTCTGAAGCACGGTCTGAAATTTTACGAAAGCTGTATTTCACCTGCCCATTCAGTCCCTCGTCGGCGTCATATGCGGCGATAGTGACGAGGACAGAGCCCACGGGCACGTCCTCGGGCACACGCACCGTGTACTCCGCCTGGCTGAACACGGGCGCGTTGTCGTTCGCGTCCAGCACCGTCACGCGGATCCGAGCCGTGCCCGTCCGTGCCGGATCGCCGCCGTCGCTCGCCCTCAGCACCAGCTCGTGAAACGCCGCCTCCTCCCGGTCCAGCGCCTTGGCCAGCACCAGCTCGGGACGCTGATCGCCGCCGGGGCCCGCCTGCACGGCCAGCGAGAAGTGCTCGTCGCCGCTCAGCTCGTAGCTCTGCAGGGAATTCCGGCCCGAGTCCGGGTCATGAGCTTCGGCCAGGGGAAACCGCGACCCCAGCGCTATCATCTCGCTTAGTCTGAGCTCTTTTTCTGCCTCTCTGAAGCTCGGACCGTTGTCGTTAATGTCTGTGATTTCTACTTCGATTCCGTAAACTCTCCTCGGGCACCGAGTAGCGCAGCTGCCCCCACGCCGCCTGCCACGCCGCCATCAGCACTCCCAACAGCAGAACTCTCTGCCGGCGGCTCCAGCGCCTCTCCGCCGCGTACATCTCGATCGCGGTATTGTCGATCCTGCTTCAATTCCCGCTCTCTCTCCGGCTTGTCTCTCAGAGCCACTGCCGCCGGCCACTCTGTCTCTCCGCAGCACGGTTCCCCACCGCGGGGACGTTCGCAAGCTGTCCAGCCGCCGAGACAGAGTGCGGGAGCGAGCGAGCCGGTCCGCAGCGGGCGGGGCTGCAGCGCTCCGAGCTTCCTCTCGCTCCTCTCGGTCAACAGCGGCGCCCGCAGCCTCCGCCCGGCACTGCAGGCACCGAGCGCTGCCCAGCGCTGCGGTCCTGCCCGGTACACGGACAGCTCGCGGGCAGGGGACAGTCGCCACCGAGACATCAGGTCTCGTCCCGCGGCAATTGTCTTCTTCGGATTTTCTCCATACGGTCTCGTATTTGATCCTCCAGGTGATCCCAACCGACAGGAAGGCAGAGTCCACCCTTGCTGATACCAAAATACATTGTGTAATTTTTTTTGTTTAACGTTAGAATATACTAAAGCTAATCCTATTAGGAAAATAAAACCTAAAATTGAGACGTTGTTCTTGATTACTGGCGCAGAGGCAGCAAAAACAAATAGCTGCTGTGAGACACATCACGGGATAATCACACACACACTCCCACCCTCAGAGAAGCAGAGCCCATTAACCCAAGTGATGGAAGTGATGGATTTTCAGTCAGTATGGAACACGGCCTAAGTTATATTATTTACTCCATTTGCAGTGACTTAGAGAAGACAATTAAAGGCGGAAAAAGCTGGGGTCGATCCACTGAAACTGACAACCGTAACACCCCGATACTCGTACAGCTGCAGAGGAGGTTCGTTGCTCTGACACCCTCTCGGTGCTCTGCTTTTGCTCAGTAGAAGACCTTCCTTTTGGCACCGTGCAGGAGGAATCTCCCCTACTGCTCGTACATCATTCTCCCCCACCCCGCGGTTTCAGGCTGTAAGTCACTTGACCACTCCGCACTGACTGTACTGCAACTGACCATGAGGCAGCAAGCACCTGCAGTGAACCTGGCCCGAACCATCTGCTTGTCTCCCTGCAAACTGCGGGGCAGATGGTAAGAAGAAAAACAGGTAAATCTGCCTTGGTTATTATCCTTACTCTGCGGCCCATGTTAGCAAAATCGATGGTGATTGCAGACAGATAACAATTGTCTTTAATATGTGGTTTCCTCTCTCTTAAGAATCCACATAAATTTAGGGTTTGTATAGCTTATACACATTAAATTTAAGCAATTAATTTGATACTTTTAACGACCTGGAAATTTTTTTCCTTTTACCAGAAATCACAGTGCAAATGCTTGATGTTTCCATGAAAATGTTCGCCTAATTACTCAGCCTTCATTTGGGTTGACCAGCTTTTAAACTAAATAAAGGTGCAAAAATACACTATTCGAGTGCACGTCTTGTCATTTTTAGTATGTGTAGAGGCCTGTCCAGGTAAACAGGCAGATAAAAAACGGCTGTAAAAAGCGTCTGACGTTCAATTACTCCGTTTAGTATTCCACGATCCACATGACCTACCAGGTCGAAACACCTGTCTTAGAGAGGAAGGGATCGGGTAAAACAGAGGCTCTGAAATAAAACTAGATGCGGGATATGATTTGGGTTTGCTTTGCTTTGATTTTGAGGTCCTAACCTAGGCTTTCACCAGAAAGAGGGTGGTAAAAAAAAAAAAAAAAAAAAAAAAAAAGACAAAAGAACTGCAGACAAAAATAATAACTGCAATAAGTAACCAATCCCACCTACCATTCCTGAAGAAAACTTATCCCCAAATATACTCGACACTCTTCCACCAGGGAGGAACAACCTGTAACTTCTCCTTTCATGTTGAAAACGCACACATCTCAGGGAAAAAAACAGACCAAACAAAACAAACAACAACCAAACACACGGCCCCTCCATCCAACAAACCCCGAGTATTAATTCCCTTTTCATAATCCTATTACGCAGAATCAGCGGATATCTTTCTGCAGAACAAGAATCCGTGTTCTCTATTAAAATGACAAATAACTGTTTAAAAAATCTTTCAAAAATCATGAGTGAATAATACATATCCATCTCATCAATGCTGCATTTCCCGAAACAGCGTTTCCTCAAAACATGGGACACTACACGGCAAATTTTGGAAACAGGATTAAAACCTGGCTTTACGTCAGACAGATAATATCAGCAGAAGAAAATAGTCAGCCTCACTAGACTTACAGTACCGTGAAGCAGCCTTCTCTCAAAACATGGGAGGGCAAACAGGAGAAGGTTAGAACAACATGCAACTTCTCAATCAACAGGGCCAGATGCTTGTTGCCTTTCAGTAAAAATACTGAAATAGCATTGACCAACAGATAATGCCTAAGTCTCGACAAGCTTATCGATCTGGGGGAAAAAGAGAAAGCCTGTTAAGAAAGGCTCAAGGAGAAGACCAGGACCTTACGGTTTTACAGACCTGCGGTAGGTCGGGATTGGCGAGCACCTCCTCCCCTACGGCGCTACTACTCAGGCTCGGCTTCTCGCAGGAATCGCCGCCCAGCAGCTCCTCCGCCGACAGGCTGGTCTCAGGAACGTGAAGTCCTTCTGCCCCGACTCGGAAGCTAAACACACGTCGTAGGAATAGGGCAAGGGTAGCGTGCTGCTACAGTAGTTGTACGGTGCTTTTGAACCCAAGGTGGAATACAGTTCCTTATCAGAAGTTATAAATATGGGAGGGCTCTTGGACTGTCGAAATTTAAAGAAAAAAACAAAAATTACCGTGGAAACAAATAATAAGGACACCACGGAGAGCGACACAACAAGAATGAGGTTCAGATCAGACGTCAGGTGGGACACAGCGTCTCTGTCGCTCAGCTCCGGCAGCGCCTCCTGCAAGCTCTCGGCCAGCACCACGTGCAGCGTGGCCGTGGCCGAGAGCGCCGGCTGCCCGTGGTCCTTCACCACGGCCACCACGCGCTGCTTGGCCGCGTCCCGCTCGGACACGGCGCGCGCCGTGCGCACCTCGCCGCTGTGCAGCCCCACGCGGAACAGCGCCGGCTCCGACGCCGGCACCAGCTCGTAGGACAGCCACGCGTTGCGCCCCGCGTCCGCGTCCACCGCCACCACCTTGGCCACCAGGTACCCGGCCTCGGCCGAACGCGGAACCACCTCGAAAGGAGTCGCCGCCGCTCCCGGAGCCTCTCCCGGCGCCGCAGCGGCTCCGCCTCCCGCCGCTGCCGGCCACAGCACCCGGGGCGCGTTGTCGTTGCGGTCCAGCACGAAGACGCGCACCGTGGCCGTGGAGCTGCGCGCCGGCGAGCCGCCGTCCTGCGCCCGCACGGCCACCGTGAACTCGCGGCACTGCTCGTAGTCCAGGGAGCGCTGCGCGTACAGCGCGCCGCTCCGCGCCTCCACCGACACGAGCGGCGCCGCGCCCGCCGCGCCCGCGCTGCCGCCCGCCAGCCAGTAGCTCACGCGCCCGTTGGCGCCCGCGTCCGCGTCCCGCGCCTGCACGCGCAGCACCAGCGCGCCCGCCGCGTTGTTCTCCGCCACGTACGCGCTGTACGCCGCCTCCTCGAACACCGGCGCGTTGTCGTTCACGTCCGACACCTCCAGCACCAGCTCCGTGCTGCTCCACAGCGCCGGCCTGCCCCGGTCCCGGGCCACCACCGTCACGCGGTGCTCGGACGCCTGCTCGCGGTCCAGCGCGCTCGCCGTCACCACCTTGTACGAGCCGCCCGACGACGCCACGATCGACAGCGGCGCCTCTCCCGACAGCTCGCACGACACCTGACCGTTCTCGCCCGAGTCTCGGTCCCGCACTTTTAGCAGGGCCACCACGGTGCCAGCCGGTGCGTCCTCAGGCACTGGGCTCGACACTGACGTCAGCGTCACCTCCGGCGGATTGTCGTTCACGTCCTGTACTTCTACTTCTACTTCGCAATGCGCCACTAGACCGCCCCCGTCCCTGGCCTCCACAGCCAGGCTGAATGTGCGTGTATCCTCGAAATCCAGCGCCTCCTGCAGCGTGATGGACCCCCTCTCTGCGTCCAGCAAAAACTTCTGAAGCATTTTGGCCGGCATTTTCCCGAAGCTGTATGTGAGGCGGGCATTTGTGCCGGCATCAGCATCGGAGGCTGACACGTTCAGCACCGTTGATCCCGGAGGCGTGTCCTCACGCAGGCTGACGCGGTACCGATCCTGCGCGAACACGGGTGGGTTGTCATTGGCGTCCGTGACGTTGATCCTGAGCTGGGCCGTTCCGGTCCGTGGCGGGTCTCCGCCGTCCACAGCCGTCAGCAGCAGATGCAGATTCTGCTCTTTCTCTCGGTCTAAGGAGCGATGCAGCACCAGCTCCGCGAACTTACTGCCATCCTGCCTTTCCTTCACGTCCACAGCAAAGTACTCGTTCGTCTCCAGATCGTAGCCTTTCAACGAGTTACTGCCCACGTCCGCGTCCTCTGCCATGCCCAAATAAAATCGGGCGCCCGGAGAAGTCAACTCGTTGATCTCCAGTTGGAAATGGTCTTGCAGGAAGCGCGGCGCATTGTCATTCACGTCCTCGACCGCCACTGTGATGTGGAAAACGTTCAGCGGGTTGTGAACCAGCGCCTCG
>NW_024512932.1:0-440 GCF_017590135.1 Pyrgilauda ruficollis | reverse complement strand
TTAGGGGTTCAGGGTTGATTTTAGGGGGGCGGGGTTGATTTGAGGGGGTCGGGGTTAACTGCGGGGCGGGTCAGGGATGATTTTTGGGTGGATTCGCGTTGGTTTCGGGCCGCCCCGAGGGCCCCGCGCCGGTGCCGCAGGTGAGTGAGCCCCGCGCGGGGGGGCGGGGGACGCTTTGGGGACACTCAGGGACACTCGGGGACACTCAGGGACACTCAGGGCGGCGCTGGCGGGGGCGGGGGGGTGAATGAGCCCCCTCGGTGCCTTGCAGGAGAGGCAGCTTTCCGCCGTGGGTGCAGCAGACCCGGGTGTGATTTGGGGGGCCGGGGGGGTCCCCGGGCGGCCCCCGCCTCCGCCCCCGCCACCCCCGATCACGGCCAACGGCTGCGAGCGGCGCGGCCCCGCTGCTGAGCACTGACCCCCGCCCCGGGGGTCGCCGG
>NW_024512931.1:0-440 GCF_017590135.1 Pyrgilauda ruficollis | reverse complement strand
CCCCGAGCCCCCCCCTCAGCCCCACCGGCTAAATTATTGCTCCACAGCATCGAATAAAGGCTCAGAATGGGCGTGGTGCCCCCCCCTCGTGTGTGTGCCCCCCACTTCCAGACAGACCCAACACCACCAGGCCTCTTCTTCCCGCCCCGGGGACTTGGGAATTTTTCTTTTTATTGGTTTTTTAAAAAAAGAAACGAACAGAAAAAAAAAACCAAAAAACAAAACAAAACCACAAAAGGGATGATGATGAGGATGAGGAGGAGGAGCTGGGAGGGGAGGGCGAGGGGAGGGGAATGCCCATGTGCCAGGTGGGATCGGAGCTGTCTCATAAATAACCGGGGGGAGCAGGAACCCGGCCCCCCCGGGAGACCAACATTTAAATAAAATCCGGGATAATCATAAAAAAATACCAAAGCTGGAGGAGGAGGAGGAGGAGGAGG
>NW_024512930.1:0-440 GCF_017590135.1 Pyrgilauda ruficollis | reverse complement strand
AAAGAACTGCAGGATTACAAATATATGTAAAATATAAAAAGCTAAAACCCTAAGGCATCACTCAAACAGAGCATAAGCACAGCAATATAAAGGCAGTGAATTCACAAGAGTATCTAGAAAGGGAAAGAGGACTTGAGACCAAGGAAATGAAGGTGCCTGAATGGTGAAGAGCCACAACAGCTCAGTTGAGATGGTTGTTGAGATGGTGAAATTCTTTATTGGGCCTCAATGCCCATAGAAATATCTGCAGAATTATTCACTCCAGTGTCCAAGGTGGGTTGTTTATACTTTTCCACAGTAGCTTAAATTCTGTGCTAAAAAACCTTGCCTCTCTTTTAAGTCATTCAACCACTTCAGAACATCTGGTTTTTAAATACAAATCTGACTGACCATCTTCAGTAGTTTTCAAATAAATTAAATTTATTGTCTGCTGTCAGGAA
>NW_024512929.1:0-440 GCF_017590135.1 Pyrgilauda ruficollis | reverse complement strand
AACAGATTTGGTGCGTTGGCCGGGAAATTTCCAAATCCATTGGAAGAGAATCCTGATCTCAGGGAGGCGCCCCACCTTGTAGGCTTTTGCCTCAGGTGGCCCTGAGTGACTGGGGAATCTTTCAGGGAAAAGGAAATTTCTAAGGTAACTTATGAGCAAAGAATTTTGAGCTCCCTGAGTAGACTGCAGTGAATTCACCTGTAATTACTCGTGCACGAAGACCCAGACAAGAAAAGGAGGCTGTAAGTATCGCTTGGTTAGGTGGGATAAGAACGGGTGTAGACGTGTAAGGCTGTGAATGGTGTGTGTGTGAGACGTGACCTCGTCACGAAGTGATTGAGGAGTTCTTCTAACCTTGGTTTCATCTTCCCGCGACGGGACCGGCAGGTGAAGGAACGAAGCGATTGCAGGAGGATTTTCTGTATATAAAAGGTCGGGGG
>NW_024512928.1:0-440 GCF_017590135.1 Pyrgilauda ruficollis | reverse complement strand
GTTGAATTTTTTTCTTTAACCTTTTCTTGAGTCTGTTGGATTTTTCTCTTGGAAATCCCAAGTGGTTTTGCTCAGTGCCATTGTAGGAGTCTCTTCCATGCTGCCTATTTTTCCCCCAAGCAGTGAGAGGGGAAACAAAGAGGAGGAATTCCCATTGCACTGGATGGAGCTTGGGATGCTGGGCTGTGCTGGGCTGCTCACAGCTTCCCCTGCCCTGGAAATGTCACCACAAGCCCCTAGCATTTGTCTTTCAGAGCTGAGCTGATGATCCTCTGATATTCTCTTGAGAGGGTGTTGCTGATGCCTTTGGATGCTTTTTCTGATGCTGCAGGTCAGCTCATGGAGAGTTTGCTCTTAAAGCTCCAAATCTGCTCCCTCAGGACAACCTGGGCACTGCACACATGTAGTTACACCACTAAAAACCACAGCATAGTCACTAA
>NW_024512927.1:0-440 GCF_017590135.1 Pyrgilauda ruficollis | reverse complement strand
TTCTATTATTCTACTTGACCTCTAATTTGAGGTATTGTGGTTCTTCTGAAGATCATGTCATATGTGCTAAGGCTGTGAAATTAACTCAGACATCCTTAAGTATTTTAAATGGCACTAGTTGTTTTATAATTCTTTAAACAATAATTCAAGTCCCAGCTTAGCAAAGCTGCTGGAGCACAGGATTTAGTTTTTGAAAGATAGGTGGCTTGAGCATTTGGGATGCCCTTAGGGATTTGAGATAGAGACTTAGATCAGGTAGATACAGTATTTGTCTTGAAGGCATATGTATCAATGACATTGATAGAGATGCAAGTTATATTCATTTTATAGAGTAATCATTAATTCAAATAGAAATCACTTAGTGGCCCCTCGCTACTGCTTGGTCATGGCTCTACCATAACCCTGTAAGAACAAAATGAGAAACAAGTTGTGATTCAACT
>NW_024512926.1:0-440 GCF_017590135.1 Pyrgilauda ruficollis | reverse complement strand
TTTTTGGGGGTTTTTTTTTGGGATTTTGGGTTTTTTTGGTAAATTTTTTGGATTTTGGGGGATTTCTGGAGGAGGAGGGACCCCAAAATTTGGGGATTTTTGGGGAAATTTTGATAATTTTTGGAGGAAAAGATCCCAAAAATTTGTGGAATTTGGGTTTTTTTTTTTTAATTTTTGGAAGGGGAGGGATCCTAAAATTTGAGGAATTTTGGGAATTTTTTTTAAATTTTGGGGAATTTTGTGATTTTTGGACAGGGAGGATCCCAAATTAATCCCAAGATTTCTTTATTTTGGGATTTTTTGGGATATTTTGGGGGAATTTGGGGGGTTTTGGGGTCACTCACCCGCGCTCCCTTCTCGCCGCTGCTTCCGGGGAATCCCGGGAATCCCTGAGAGCCCTGGGGGAAAAATATGGGAATTTTGGGGGAAATTTGGGATTT
>NW_024512925.1:0-440 GCF_017590135.1 Pyrgilauda ruficollis | reverse complement strand
CCCTGTCTCTGCAGGGACAGTGGTTCCTAATCCCTGTGCTGTCCAGGCTGCTCAGCAGCATGTGGGCCCTTGAATAAACAGAATTTAAGCCTGGAATCTGGCATTCATCTGTCTGGCCTGAAATCAAGGCCTGTCCCTTAAAAACCCACAACTTCCCTTCACATCTCTGGCAGTGCAATGCTTGGTGTGCCCCAGACATAAGCATACACTCCTCCCAGTCTTGCAGCTCACATCCTCTTCCAGTGGGCTGCAGTTTTCCTGTGGAAACAAGCTCTGAAATATCCTGTAATTATAGTATTACCTCCTAGGATCAGGTGCTACCTTCTCATAGCTGCATGTGGATCTGAATGTGTATTTGGACTGCATGGCTTTGAGGTTTAGAGGTAGTACAAGCATACCTCGCAATAACCCTCCTCTGCACAGACTTTTTTTTTTTTTTT
>NW_024512924.1:0-440 GCF_017590135.1 Pyrgilauda ruficollis | reverse complement strand
ATTCCCAAATTCCCGAGGGAATTCCCGAGGGAATTCCCGTTGTCCTTCCCCCCCCCAGGTGCCCGGTAGGGAATTCCCAAATCCCCAAATTCCCGAGGGAATTCCCAAATTCCGAGGGAATTCCCGTTGTCCCTCCCCAGGTGCCCGGTAGGTGCCACCATGAGCGGCCTCGGGGACGGCGGCGCCGACGCCAACGGCGAGAGCCGCAAACGGCGCGGCTCGCCCTGCGAGCACGGACACAGGTACCGGGGGATTCCGGGGGGAATTCCGGGGGGAATTCCGGGGGGAATACGGGGAAAATTGGGGGGAAATACAGGGAAAAATACAGGAAAGGGAAAAATAGGGGGAAAAATTGGGGGGAATTGGGGGAAAATTGGGGGAAATTGGGGAAAAATACGGGGAAAAATACAGGGAAAAATTAGGGAAAAATACAGGGAAAA
>NW_024512923.1:0-440 GCF_017590135.1 Pyrgilauda ruficollis | reverse complement strand
AAATTTGGATTTTTTTCCTGAAATTTGGATTATTTTTCCCCAAAATTTGGGAATTTTGACCCAAAATTGTGGAATTTCTTCCATAAATTCGTGATTTTTAACCAAAATTTGGGATTTTTTTCCCAAAATTTGCAAATTTTTTCCTAAAATTTGGATTATTTTTCCAAAATTTGGGAATTTTGACCCAAAAGTTGGAATTTATTCCCTAAAATTTGGAATGTTTACCCAAAATTTTCAGGTATTTTCCCTAAAATTTGGGATTATTTTGCCCAAAATTTTCCCAAAATTTGGGATTTTTAATGAAAATTTGGATTTTTGACTGAAAATTTGGGGATTTTTAATCAAAATTCTGAATTTTTTTCCCAAAATTTGGAATTTTTTCCTGAAATTTGGAATTTTTTTCCCCAAAATTCGGGAATTTTGACCCAAAATTGTGGCAT
>NW_024512922.1:5016-6454 GCF_017590135.1 Pyrgilauda ruficollis | reverse complement strand
AAGGCGCAGCACAGCAGCGCGGCCCCGATGGGGTCAGGTTTGGGGGTCCCAGGAGGGGCTCTCAGGGCTCTGGGGTTTCAGGGTGTTTTTTGGGGTATTTCAGGACAGTTTTGGGGTTTCCCTCACCACAGTCAGGTTGTTGTTGAGCGGCTGGAAGGTGCAGCACAGCAGCACGGGGTTGGATTTGGGGGGGTTTTTGGGGGTCCCAGGAGGGGCTCTCAGGGCTCTGGGGTTTCAGAGCAGTTTTGGGACAGTTTTAGGTTATTTTGGGGTTTCCCTCACCACGGTCAGGTTGTTGTTGAGCGGCTGGAACACACAGCACAGCAGCGCGGGGTTGGGTTTGGGGGAATGTTTGGGGGTCTCTCAGGGCTGTGACGTTTCAGGGTGTTTTTTGGGGTATTTCAGGCCAGTTTTGGGGTTTCCCTCACCACGGTCAGGTTGTTGTTGAGCGGCTGGAAGGCGCAGCACAGCAGCGCGGCCCCGTCGGGGTCGGGCACGCGGCGGATGCAGCGCCCGTCCGCGGGGTCCCAGAGGCGCAGGGTCCCGTCCAGCGAGGCGGACACCAGCACGTCGTTGGACAGGGACCAGGCGAAGTCCGAGACGCCGGCGCCGTGGCCGCGGAGCCGCCGCAGCACGGCCGGGGGCCCGGGGGCCAGGCGGCACACGGACAGCGTCCCGTCCAGAGAGCAGCAGGCCAGCAGGTGCCGCTCGTCGTGGGCAAACTGCACCTTCCGCACTGGGGGGGGAGAGGGGGGCGGGTGAGACCCCTCCCCAAAATTATACAGAGTTAGGAAGCCCCCAAAACAGAGGGATCAGCCCCAGAGCCAGGGGAGACCCCCAGACCCATCCAGCAGGTGCCGCTCGTCGTGGGCAAACGGCACCTTCCGCACTGGGGGGGGAGGGGGGGGCGGGTGAGACCCCTCCTCAAAATTATATAGAGAGGGGAACCCCCCAGAGGCAGGAGAGACCCCCCAAAACAGAGGGATCAGCCCCAGAGCCAGGGGAAAAGCAGGTGCCACTCATTGAGCGCAAACTGCACCTTCCGCACTGGGGAGGGGGAGAGGGGGACAGGTGAGACCCCTCCTCAAAATTATACAGGGTTAGGAAGCCCCCAGAGCCAGGGGAGACCCCTAGAACTGGGGGGAGCCCCCCAGCCCATCCAGCAGGTGCCGCTCGTCGTGGGCAAACTGCACCTTCCGCAGTGGGGGGGGAAAAGGGGGGCGGGTGAGACCCCTCCCCAAAATTATACAGAGCTAGGAACCCCCCAGAACAAGGGGAGACCCCCCCAAACAGAGCCATCACCCCCAAAGTCAGGGGAGCCCCCCAACCCATCCAGCAGGTGCTGCTCGTCATGGGCAAACGGCACCTTCCGCACTGGTGGGGGAAAGGGGGACAGGTGAGACCCCTCCCCAAAATTATATAGAGAGGGGAACACCCC
>NW_024512922.1:0-2186 GCF_017590135.1 Pyrgilauda ruficollis | reverse complement strand
TTGTGGAGTGGCTGGAAGGCGCAGCAGCAGCACGGGGTTGGATTTGGGGGGGTGTTTGGGGGTCTCAGGGGGGTCTCCCAGCACTGGGATGTTTTGGGGTATTTTGGGATGATTTTAGGTTATTTTGGGGATTCCCTCACCACGGTCAGGTTGTTGTTGAGCGGCTGGAAGGCGCAGCACAGCAGCGCGGCCCCGTCGGGGTCGGGCACGCGGCGGATGCAGCGCCCGTCCGCGGGGTCCCAGAGGCGCAGGGTCCCGTCCAGCGAGGCGGACACCAGCACGTCGTTGGACAGGGACCAGGCGAAGTCCGAGACGCCGGCGCCGTGGCCGCGGAGCCGCCGCAGCACGGCCGGGGGCCCGGGGGGGCAAACTGCCCCTTCCGCACTGGGGGGGGGAGAGGGGGGCGGGTGAGACCCCTCCCCAAAATTATACAGGGTTAGGAACCCCCCAGAGCCAAGGGAGACCCCTAGAACTGGGGGGAGCCCCCCAGCCCATCCAGCAGGTGCCGCTCGTCATGGGCAAACTGCACCTTCCACACTGGGGGGGGGAGAGGGGGGTGAGTGAGACCCCTCCCCAAAATTATACAGGGTTAGGAAGCCCCCAGAGCCAGGGGAGACCCCCCAAAAACAGAGGGATCAGCCCCAGAGCCAGGGGAAAAGCAGGTGCCGCTCGTCGTGGGCAAACAGCACCTTCTGCACTGGGGGGGAAAAAGGGGGGTGAGTGAGACCCCTCCCCAAAATTATACAGGGTTAGGAACCTCCCAGAACCAGGGGAGACCCCTAGAACTGGGGGGAGCCCCCCAACCCATCCAGCACGTGCTGTTCATTGTGGGCAAACTGCACCTTCCGCACTGGGGGGGGGAGAGGGGGGCGGGTGAGACCCCTCCCCAAAATTATACAGGGTTAGGAACCCCAGGTATCCCCAGGTGTGCCCAGTCTATTCCAGGTGTATCCCAGCTGTGCCCAGGTGCCCCCAGGTGCCCTCAGGTGCACCCCAGGTACCTCCATGCGGTCCAGCGTGGTGCGGCTGGCGCGCAGGGCGCTGCGGCAGCTGCCCGCCTCGGACAGGGCGCCGTAGCGCTGCGCCAGGAGCCGCGCCCGCAGCCGCAGGTACCAGCGCCGCGCCTCGCCCGCCAGGTGCCCGCCCTGCGCCCGCTCCCGCAGCAGCTGCGAGCGCCGCCGCACGTACTGCGTGCGGAACTGCGGCAGCTGCGGCGTGTATTGGGGGTGGGGGTCCAAAGACAGGGGTGGGAACCCCAAAAAATGGGGGTGGGGTCCTAAAAAATGGGGTGGGAACCCCCAAAATGGGGGTGGGAAACCCAAAATTGGGGTTAGGATCCCCAAATTGGGGTGGGAGCCCCAAAATTGGGGGTGGGGTCCTCAAAAATGGGGTGGGGGGTCTTCAAAAACGGGTACGGGGACCCCAAAAATGGGGGGTGGAGCCCCAAAAATGGGGCGGGGTCCTCAAAGGTGGGAGTAAGAACCCCCCAGGCCCCCCAAAATAGGGGAGGGGTCCCCTCAATCACCCAAAATTGGGGATGGGACTCCCAGACCCCCCCCCCCAAAGGAGTTTTGGGATCTTCCAGCGCCCCCCAGGTGTGCCCCAAACCCCTCCAGGTGTGCCCAGGTGTGCCCCGAACCCCTCCAGGTGTACCCAGGTGTGCTCCAAACCCCCCCAGGTGTGCCCAGGTGTATCCCAGGTGTATCCCAGCTGTGCCCAGGTGTGCCCAGGTGCACCCCAAACACCTCTAGGTGTGCCCAGGTGCATCCTAGGTGTATCCCAGGTGTGCCCCAAACCCCTCTACGTGTATCCAGGTGCCCCCCAAACCCCCTGTACCTGCCCCAGGTGCCCCCAGCTGATCCCAGGTGTGCCCAGGTATACCCCAAACCCCTCTAGGCGTGCCCCAGGTGTATCAGGTGTATCCCAGGTGCCCCCAGGTGTGCCCAGGTGTATCTCAGATGTACTCAGGTGTCCCCAGATATACCCAGCTGTACTCAGGTGTGCCCAGGTGTATCCCAGGTGTGCCCAGGTGTATCCCAAACCCCTCTCGGTGTATCCAGGTGTATCCCAGATATACCCAGGTGTGTCCAGGTGTACCCCAAACCCCTCTAGGTGAGCCCAGGTGTCCCCAGGTGTATCCCAGCTGCACCCAGGTGCCCCCAGGTGTACCCCAAACCCCTCTAGGT
>NW_024512921.1:0-440 GCF_017590135.1 Pyrgilauda ruficollis | reverse complement strand
TCCCACTGGATAAGGGGGATGATCCCACTGTTTTTGGGGGATTGATCCCACTGGAGAGTGACAATGACACCACTGGATACGGAGAATGATCCTACAGGATTTGGGGGATGAGATCCCTGAATGGGAGGGGTGGATCATCCCACTGGTTTTGGGGGTTGAGATCCCACTGGTTTTGGGGGAGGATCCAACTGGCTAAGGGGATTGAGATCCCTGGATAGGAGAGATGATCCCAATCGTTTTGGAGGGGATGAGATCCCTAAATAGGGGGGATGAGACCCATGGATAGGGGGGATAAGATCCCACTGGTTTTGGGAGAGGATCCTACTGGAGAGCGGGGATGAGAACCCTGGATATGGGGGATGAATTCCCTAAATGGGGGAATGATCCCGCTGGTTTTGGGGGATTGATCCCACTGGTTTTAGGGAATGATTCCATTGGAT
>NW_024512920.1:0-440 GCF_017590135.1 Pyrgilauda ruficollis | reverse complement strand
AAGGGGTCCCTCTAGAAAGCAGATACAAGACTAAGGCATCTCCTCTTTCTCCTTCTAGAGGAGGAGACTTCTAGAGAAAGTGACCCAGGGCAGTTTAAATTTACATTTCTTCTGGGAGAGATTCACAGGTGGGATCACTTGGGGGGGCTCTGAAAGAGCTCAGTGTGCAACAGGGAGGAAAACAGACCGTGGTGAGATTTGCATGGCTTGGCAAGAAGGTAAATTCCTCTTCAAAATGGGTAGAGTGTAAGAAAAGCTTTTGGTTTTACAGCAGCTGCTGAGAGGAAGGTGGGGCTGTAACACAGAATCTGTCATTGGAAAAGATCTTTAAGGCCATCAAATCCAACTTCCAGCTTGGCACCATCACCATAAACAACATCCTCAATGGCCACAGATTTTACACTTCCCAGGTTGGTGACTCCACCATCTTCCTGGGCAGC
>NW_024512919.1:0-440 GCF_017590135.1 Pyrgilauda ruficollis | reverse complement strand
TGGGGACAGTTTGGGGGCACTTTGGGGGCTTTTGGTGGCAGCTTGAGGGGTTTTGGGAGCGATTTGGGGACACTTTGGGGGCGCTTTGGTGACACTTTGGTGGCACTTTGGGGACAGTTTGGGGACACTTTGGTGGCACTTTGGGGGCGCTTTGGGCGCTGCTTGGAGGCGCAGTTTGGGGACACTTTGGTGACGCTTTGGTGGCACTTTGGGGACACTTTGGGGGCGCTTTGGTGGCACTTTGGGGACACTTTGGGGACGCTTTGGTGGCGCTCTGGGGACCCCCGGGGGCTGACCAGGAAGGAGCAGAGGAAGATGAAGGACACGAAGTAGAAGTAGGCGAACTCGTTGCCGCACTCGTCCTCCTTGATGCCCGAGTTCTCGTCGCACGGCTTGCCGCTGAGGCACGACAGCATGATCTCGTGCCACGCCTCGCCGGT
>NW_024512918.1:0-440 GCF_017590135.1 Pyrgilauda ruficollis | reverse complement strand
TCATTTAACTAGAAGCCTATTCATTTTTTTCTCTATACAGCAGAATTCTCCCTCACAAAATAGAATATGTTTATTTCAGTTGACACAGAAAGGAGCCCCTGTTCATTGTGACTAGGCTAAGGGATTTTTGTGGGCTCTTACTTGGGAAACTCTGCATTGCTGCATTTTGACATCAACTTCATCCCATTCTTCTTCTACTTCAAACCAGCCAATAGGATCATCATCTCCCAAATCATCACATGAAGAACTGCTTCTATGTATAAAAGAATGTAACACGCTTTGTAAAGAGAACGTTCAGAGACATTGCAAAGCTGTTCATACTCTACCAAAATACTTAGAGCATGTTATGGCTGTAAAGATGAAGAAAGACAGCAGGAAGTTTCACAAACCAAAAACTCTATCACATGCAAGGTAGGAAAAAAAAGAAAAAAAAAAGAAAA
>NW_024512917.1:0-440 GCF_017590135.1 Pyrgilauda ruficollis | reverse complement strand
GCCATCCCGGTGGGGTCAGTGCCATCCTGGAGGGGTCAGTGCCATCCCAATGGGGTCAGTGCCATCCCAGCTGGGTCAGTGCCATCCCAGCCGGGTCAGTGCCATCCCAGCTGGGTCAGTGCCATCCCAGCTGGGTCAGTGCCATCCCAGCGGGGTCAGTGCCATCCCGGCCGGGTCGGTGCCATCCTGGCCGGGTCGGTGCCATCCCAGCCGGGTCAGTGCTATCCCAGCCGGGTCGCTGCCATCCCGGCCGGGTCGCTGCCGTCCCGGCTGAGCCCCTGTGTCCCCGCAGTCCAGAAGTACCACACGGTGAACGGGCACAACTGCGAGGTGCGCAAGGCGCTGTCCAAGCAGGAGATGGCCAGCGCCTCGGCCGGCCAGCGAGGTGAGCGCCCGGCCCGCGGCCCCGGCCGCGTCCCCGCCGTGCCAGCGCCGCCCGT
>NW_024512916.1:0-441 GCF_017590135.1 Pyrgilauda ruficollis | reverse complement strand
CATGGTACTCCTGGGGTGACGTCAGCACGCACACACCTGTGACGTCATCACGTAACCGTGATGTCACCGCACACCTGTGATCTCATCACACACGCCATGACGTCATCTCGTGTGTATGACGTCATCACACGCCCTATGACATCATCATACAAACAGCGACATCGTCCCTGCCCATGACATCACCCCCCACCCCGTGATGTCACCGGCTCTCTGTATGACATCACCGCCCCCTGTATGACATCACCATCCCCTGCATGACGTCATTGTTTCCCGTGTGACGTCACAGGAGGAGGACGGCTCCACCTGCCTGCACCACGCGGCCAAAAACGGCAACCTGGAGATGGTGGAGCTGCTGCTGAGCACCGGCCAGGTGGACGTCAACGCGCAGGTGAGCCCGTGGGCAGTGTGTCCTGAGTGTCCTGAGTGTGGTCAGTGTGTCCT
>NW_024512915.1:0-441 GCF_017590135.1 Pyrgilauda ruficollis | reverse complement strand
GGGAAATTGGGGGAAAAATTGGGAAAAGACGGGGGAAATTGGGGAAAAATTGGGAAAAGGCGGGGGGAATCAAGGGGAAAGTTGGGAGAAGTCAGTGGGAAAATTGGGGAAAAATTGGGCGAAAATGGGGAAAAATAAGAGGATTGGGGGAAAAATTGAGGAAAAATTGGGGAGAAATTGGGGAAAGGCAGGGGGGAAATTGGGGGAAAACTGGGAAAAGGCGGGGGGAATCAAGGGGAAAGTTGGGAGAAGTCAGTGGGAAATTTGGGGAAAAATTGGGCGAAAATGGGGAAAAGTAAGAGGAAAAGTTGGGAAAGCCAGGGGGGAAATTGGGGAAATCACAGCAAAAATTGGGGGAAAATCACAGGGAGCATTGGGGGGAATCATGGGGAAAATCATGCGGAAATTGGGGAAAAATTAAGGGAAATTACAGGGGAAATT
>NW_024512914.1:0-441 GCF_017590135.1 Pyrgilauda ruficollis | reverse complement strand
ATGTCAGCTCCCTACGCTCTCTCTCAACTTCTGTTCCTTTTCTGGTTTCATTTTCCAAATGCCTTCTTGTATTTTAGTGGTCTTTCCATTGTGAGCTTTTTTCCTTGCCTCCTGTACATGTAGGCCATGTTCTTGTGTCTCACTGAAAACCTTTGAACTTAAGGCTGTTTTTCTTTCTCCAGATCCTTAATCAAAAATCTTCTCTCTCTTCTCTGCAGCCAGATATATGACAAGGTTTGTAGCCTGTACTGTTTAACCTTGGGTGCTATTGCAAATGTTTTGTCTATTTATGCTGCTAGGTTTGATTCAAACTTACTGATGCATTCACATTGGCCTAAAGCTGGAGACACTTTGAAGTTGCTGGTTTCTCTTGAGTAAAAGAGTGACTTGCTGCTGAGTAGTTCTGTGCTTTATGTCTTGGTCAAGTTATGGCTTCTGTGG
>NW_024512913.1:0-441 GCF_017590135.1 Pyrgilauda ruficollis | reverse complement strand
ATGCCCCCCCTGGAGACCCCCCCACCCCAGCCCAGCGCTGCAGCCATGGCGGGGCGGGGGAACACGGGGCAGTGCCAGCTGTCCCCAAAGCCACCGTTAAAGCTGGGGGGGGGCGATGCCAGCCTGGGGGTCCTGGGGGTGGCAGCGGGGGCTGTCCCCTCACCTGGGGGTCGGCGGGCAGGCGGGGCATGGAGGCGGCGCGGCCGTGGCCCTCCATGGGCAGGTAGTCACTGTCCGAGTGGCCGTCCTTGGGCATCTCCCGCATCTCCACCAGCTGCGGCACCGGCCGGGGAAACTGAGGCACGGCGGGGCGGGGGGCCGGGACAGCCCCGCCCGGGTACGGGGGGGTGGGCAGGGGACACGTGGGGACACACACGGGGTGGCAGCAGCGCTCACCTGGGACTTGGGGCGGAGGGAACTGAGGGGAAACTGAGGCACGGC
>NW_024512912.1:0-441 GCF_017590135.1 Pyrgilauda ruficollis | reverse complement strand
GCCCCTCCCCCCTCACCGCCGCCGTTGCCCCGACGCTCTGCCCGCGGCACTTCCGGGTTCGCGCCTGGACCAATCAGCGCTCGGCGCGCTCAGTGCTGACCAATCAGCTCTCGCATCCCGCCCGCAGCGCGGGGTTGATCCAATCAGCGCGCGGAAGGGAGCGGCCAATCAGGGGTGAGGGCTGCGCCGCGTTGTGGCCAATGAGGAGCGGGAGTGGGCGAGGCGGTGACGTCATACCCGGATGTGGTTCCGGGACTGCAACTCCCGGCAGCCCCTGCGGCGGGGACAGCGTCTCCTGGCGGCTGGGAGCGCTCCCAGTAACTCCCAGTCCCTCCCAGTGCTCCCAGTTCATTCCCAGTGCTCCCAGTTACCCCTCAAGGGCTGTCCCAGTCCCTCCCAGTAACCCTCAGGGAACCTCCCAGTGCTCCCAGTTTGCTCCAG
>NW_024512911.1:0-5607 GCF_017590135.1 Pyrgilauda ruficollis | reverse complement strand
GTGGGCATGGCCACCCCTTGTCACGGAGAGACTTGGCATCCATGATCACAAAGGCCTGCTTTAGGCCTTTGCCCCTCGACTTTTCCTATGCTTGTTCCTCTCCCAAGGATCTGCTGCTCTCCCTTTTCCCACCTTGTGTGTTCCTCTCGTAAACATGCCCAAAGAAGCCCTTTGCTCTGCCAAACTGCTTTTCCCACCCAGCCCACCATGTGTCCCACCCCATAGCTCCCACGTAGAAAGACAAATCAGGAAGGCAAAAATCCCTTAGCACTTAATCTGACCACTACTGTAAAAAACAATTAAAAATGTTCCTTTACAAAGATCAACGACAAAGGAGGGCCAAGGAAAATCTTCATTCTTTATTGGATATGCAGTGGACATATGGTTATGAAGCATGAGGAGAAGGCTGAGCTACTGAATGCCTTCTTTGCCTCAGTCTTCAACAGACAGATCCATTCTCCAGAGGACAGGCAGTCCCGTGAGCTGGCAGACAGTGACGAGGAGCAGACCAGACCCCCTGTAGTCCTGGAGAAAACCCTTAGTGATCTGCAGAGCCACTGAGACTCTGACAAGTCTGTGGAGCTGGCTGGGAGTCCCCCAAGGGTGCTCAGGGAGCTGGCAAAAGAGCTCACTAAGCTGCTCTCCATCCTTTACTATTAGTCCTAGACTGTTGAGGAGGTACCACATGGCTGGAGGTGCCAATGTGCCTTGTATTGCCAAGAAAGGCCGCAGGAGGATGTGGGGAACTGCAGGCCTGTCAGCCTTATCTTGAGGCCCAGCATGGTTGTCATGCAGATCGTCATGAGGGGGATCACACAACCCAGAGGGGAGAACAGGGACCAAACCCAGCCAGTGTGAGTTTAGGAAAGGCAGGTCCTGCCTGAGTGACGTGATCTCCTTAGAGGAGAAAGTGACCTGCCTTGGGGCTGAGCGAAAAGCAGGGCATGGAGTCTGTCTGGACTTGAGCAAAGCCTTAGACTCCATCTCCCACAGCACAGTCCTGCAAAAGCCGTCAGCCCCGGGCTTGGGCAGGGGCACTCTTGGCTGGCTTAAGTGCTATCAGGATGGCCGTGTCCTAAGAGTAGTGCGGAATGGTGCCACATTGAATTGGCATGCGGTCACTAGTGGTGTCCCCTGGGCGCAGTCCTGTCCAGTGTCTGTCCTGCAGATGTGGACAAGGACATCAAGGGTACCCTCAGTAGTAAATTTGTGATGACACCAAGATGGGTGGGAGTGTCGATGTGCTGGAGGCTAGGAAGGCTCTGCAGGGGAATGTGGGCCAAGCATGATGGGTGGTGTGAGGCCAGCAGGATGAGGGTGGTGACTGTCCCTCTGTGCTGGGGGCACTGGTGCGGCCACACCTCGAGTGCTGTGTGACCCTGTTAAGATGCAAGTAGTGAGAGATACCGATGTGCCAATTAAGGTGCCAAGGAGACCGTGTACCAAAGTTAACAATGGGGATTTTATTTAACAGTGAATGTGGGGTAGAGAGATGATAGAGAGGGATAGGAAAAAGGAGGGCGAGACAAAAAGAAGGGGAAAAGAGGGGGTGAGGGAGAGATTGAACAGAAGACAATCCAAGACACTTGGCTCCAGCAGTGTCCTGTCACTCCTTCCTCATACTGTGCTTCTCTGTGCTTGGGGTCCCAGTGGTTTTTTGGAGGTGTTGGTGTTCCAGGGCCAGCACCTTTCTCCATTCCATACTGGGAGTATCCAGGGAGGCATTTTCTTATTTTCCATGTGAAAGGAGGATGGGCATTCCTTCCTTTGCCTTCAATGCTGAGGCCCAGGAGCATTGCTCAGCTCCTAATGCAGCCTGAGGAATGCAGCCCTCAATGCAGACTGGGCCTGGAGTCAGCTTCTATGGGATTCTACAGGGCAGCGCTATCATCCTTCCTCAGCCTGATCTCTCCAATCTTGCTGCGACCTTGCTGCTGGCTTGGGGGTGAGGGATAAGGGCTGGCAGCAGGACCTACCTTTGAAAAAATGTTGCCGGTGGGTGAGCAGTCATCTTTAGGAATCCACCTGGTGCTGGCACCGGGCTCACTCCTCCGGCTGCCCCCTGAGGCAGCTGAAGGAGAACAGCCCGCGCAGAGCCCGCCGGGCCCTCTTGGCCATGGAGCGCCATCGCCGTGGGGCCGGGGGCTGCGGGACTGTGGTTATGCCAGCAGTGGAAGCAGGGACCAGGTGTGCTAGGGGCTGGGCAGGCACCGGGCAAGTCCCAGCCAGCACACCAGCCCCACAGGGCTTTTCCTGGGGAGGGGCAGCCTGGGCATATCCAGCCTCCATGGCTACAGCATCAACCTCCTCCACAGTATCAGCAGGAGAGGCACAAACCGCAGACATCTTTGAGTCTTCTGGCAGTGCCATGGGGAAAGGCTCACTGTGCCCCTCCTCACAGGGGCAGGCCTGGTGGGCATGGCCACCCCTTGTCTTTGAAAGACATGGTGACGTCCTTGGTAACGAAGGCCTGCTTTAGGCCTTTGCCCCTCGACTTTTCCTTTTCTTGTTCCTCTCCCAAGGATCTGCTGCTCTCCCTTTTCCCACCTTGTGTGTTCCTCTCCTAAACATCCCCAAAAAAGCCCTGTGCTCTGCCGAACTAAATTTCCCACCCAGAGCACCATGTGTCCCACCCCTTGGCTTCTACCTTATGTAGAAAAATGATCAGGAAAGCAAAAGCTCCGTTAGCACTTCATCTGGCCGCTACTGTAAAAGACAATTAAAAGTGGTTTTTTATAGGTTTTAACAACCAAGGAAGGTGAAAGAAAATCTTAGTTTTTCATTGGATGTGTTACCAAAATATTGCTATGAAGGATGCAAAAATGTCTGAGCTATTGAATGCCTTCTTTGCATCAGTCTTTGAGAGGCAGATCAGTTCTCCAGATGACAAGCAGTCCCCTGTGCCCGGCAGACCAGGATGAGGAGCAGACCAGACCCCCTGCAGTCCTGGTGGATGTCATTAGTGATCTGCAGAGCCACTGAAACACTGACAAGTCTGTGGAGCTGTCTGGGAGCACCACAGGTGTGCTCAGGGAGCTGGCAAAAGAGCTCACTAAGCTGCTCTTCATCCTTTTATTCTCAGTCATGGGTAGTCACGATGTCCCACTTGGCTGGAGGTGGCACTGTGACACCCATGCTCATAAGGGCTGTGGGGAGGATGTAGGGAACTGCGGGCCTGTCAGCCTGACCTCAGGGCCCAGCAAGGTTCTGGAGCAGATCATCGTGAGTGGGATCACAAAGTCCAGAGAGGAGAACTAAGGGACCAAGCCCAGCCAGTGTGAGTTTAGGAAAGGCAGGTCCTGCCTGAGCAACGTGATGTCCTTTGAGGAGAAAGTGACCCTCCTCAAGGCTGATGGAAAAGCAGGGCATGGAGTCTGTCTGGACTTGAGCAAAGCCTTAGACTCCATCTCTCACAGCACAGTCCTGCAAAAGCCGTCAGCCCAGGGCTTGGGCAGGGGCACTCTTAGCTGGCTTAAGAACTGTCAGGATGGCTGTGTCCAGAGAGTGGCTGGGAATGGAGCTGCAATGAGTTGGCATTCAGTCACTAGCAGTGTTTCCTGTGCTCTGTCCTGTTCAGAGTCCCAACAAGGCCCTGCAGGCTGGGAGCAGAATGGCTGGAAAGGTGCCCAGCAGGAAAATCCCTGTGGTTGCTGGCTGACATCGGCCAAATATAAGTCAGCATGTGTCCAGATGGGCAAGGAGGAGGGTGGCCTCCTGGCCTTCTGTGTCTGCACTAGTGTGGCCAGCAGGAAAGGGAGGTGATTGTCCCTCTGTGATGGGCACTGGGGAGGCCACATGTTATATTCTGTGTCAAGTTCTGGGCCCCTAAGTTCAGGAAGGACATTGAGGTTTTGGAGTAGTTCCAGAGAAGGGAACAACAGAGATGGTGAAAATTTTGGAGTCCAACTCCTGTGAAGACTGAGGGTGCTGGTGTTCTTCAGCTTGGAGAAAGGGAGGCTCAGGGGAGATTTTATTGCTCTATAACTGCCTAATTGGAGAATCTATCCACATGGGGTTTGGGCTCTTCTCCCAGACAGCTAATGATAGGACAAGAGGACATAGTCTCAAACTGTGCCAGGGAGGTTTATTCTGGACACTACGAAGAATTTCTTCACAGAGGGGATAATTAGATACTGGAATAGGCTGCCCACAGAAGTGGTGGAACCTCTGTCCCTGAAGACATTTAAGGAAAGACTGGACATGTCACTCAGTGCCATGGTTTACTTGATATAGTAAAGTTCAGTTGAAGGCTGGACTTTATGATCTCAGAGGTCTTTTCCAGCCCAGTTGATTCTGTGATTGTTTTCAGACCCTGCTGCCCTGTGTGTGCTGTGGGTGATGACATGGCACCTGCTGAGCCCTTTGTGGAGGTCTTAGTTTGCACATCATAGAACCACAGAGTGTTTTGGGTTGAAGGGACTTTAAAGATCATCTACTTCCAACTGCCCATCCAGCATATGCAGGGATGCCACCCACTAGGTGGAGTTGCTCCAAAGCCCACCTGACTTGCCTTCCAGGGATGGGGCATCTGCAGTTTCTCAGGGCAACCCCTTTCAGTGCCTCACCACCCTCACAGTAAAGAATTTCTTCCTAACATCTAATCTAAATCTTTCCTCTTTTAGTTTAAAACTGTTCCCCCTTGTCCTATATAACTATCTGATCCCTTTACTGTGGTTATGTAGTCTCATTACTGTGATTCTGACTCTTTAGGGAGAACCCCCATCTCTAGAGACTTTGAGGAGACTCATCCAAGAAGAGTTATCCAAGCAGCTAGATGGTAAGTAATTAGTACCAGGAAGCTAGAAGGTGGATCTGAGAGTATGAAAGATGCTTTCCATAGCTGGGCTGGAACCTGAATCTCTCCTCCTTAAGGAAGGTAGCATTGCAGCAAGCTTGCTTGGAAGATATGTGAAATGAAATGTGCTTTACAGTTCCCCAGGCTTTGATTTTCCCAGCAATAGCACAGAAAGTAATCAGAGTAGACAATAAACTTTCTTTTGAGGTCCCAACTGGAGAAGAAATGTTCGTGATTTTTGCCTATGACTTTTGATACTCATCAGTATAAGAAGAGAGGCTGGAGGGGGTATGGTCTGCTGTTTCTCTCCAAGTATGAGAATTGCAGACCACTACTGATCCCATTGACAGTGAGATGCAGAGCTGTAGTCCTTCTCACACAGCTCTTGATGCAGCTGACACACAACTGCAGGCATTTTGTTCCTTGCTAAAGATCACAAGTAAATGGGGTGATCATTTCACAGATTTTATTTACACACTCTCAGTCTTCAATATCCACACCAGTCTGAAAGCATCAATGAAGAGAAGACAGAACACTCTTCTCCCTTTATTCTGCAGAATGTTTACATGATGCTGAGTGTTTTATGAGCTCTCAAGGTTGCTGTCATGGTGTAACCCCAGCCAGCAGCCAAGGCCCATGCACCTCTCACTCACTCCCCCACCCGCAGGATCAGGGAGAGAATCAGAAGAGTAAAAGCTGGAAAACTCATGGATGGAGATAAAGACAGTTTAATAGGGAAAGCAACAGCTGCACCCAGAAGCAAAACAAAGTAACGAATTAACTCCCTGCTTCCCACGGGCAGGCAGGTGTTC
>NW_024512910.1:0-441 GCF_017590135.1 Pyrgilauda ruficollis | reverse complement strand
GGAGGGGGTGGATTGTGTCGCACGGGGAAGGGGGCGTGGCTCAGGTGGAAGGGGGCGTGCCTCATGGTTAAGGGGCGTGTCCTCCCAGCAGGGGGCGTGTCTCCTGGGCAGGGGGCGTGGCTGAGAGCAGAAGGGGCGTGGCTCAGAGGGGAAGGGGCGTGGCTCAGAGGGAAGGGGGTGTGTGCTCCAGGGAAGGGGCGTGTCCCAGAGGGAAGGGGGCGTGTCCCAGAGGGAAGGGGGCGTGTCTGACGGCTCCCTCCCCGCAGTGGCCGCCGCCGCCATGACGCGCCTGTCCCGCTCCCGCACCGGCTCCGTGGCCGAGCCCGAGCGCGGCCGCAGCCGCACCCTGAGCTCCGGGGGCGGGGCCACCACGCCCCCTGCCCCGCCCCCCGACAGCCCCTGAGGCAACGCCCCCCCCCACCCCAGGACACCCCGAAAAAC
>NW_024512909.1:0-441 GCF_017590135.1 Pyrgilauda ruficollis | reverse complement strand
CTGTTTCTTTGCACCACACTAAGGAGCCATTCCTAGTCCTGCAATGCTCCATGGAGTTACACACAGGATTCCCATCCTGGTAAACCAAAGAGACAAAGTTTTTACTTGACAAAGTTAATGTGAAAAGAGAATTTTCTGGTTTCTCTGTAGAATGGGACTGGTGGCAAGCTCTCCCTTGATTTACACGTGCTGTACCCAGACAATCCTTCCTGGAGAATGGGAAGTAAATTCTGATCAGCCTGATACACTTTCTATCCTCTCAGACTGTATACCCAGCTCAACAGGAGGAAAAGAACTGGCTTTAAAATTCAGCAGGTTGTTTCTCCGTTTAAATTGGTGATTTGGATTCCGGTTTGGAGCATAAGGAAGCATAAATTATAACACAAATGAGAATGTGGGAGACAGTGTAGAAAAATTCTATATTAAAAAAAAAAAAAAAAA
>NW_024512908.1:0-441 GCF_017590135.1 Pyrgilauda ruficollis | reverse complement strand
CCTGGGCACACCTGGGCACAGAAACACGTCTGGCCTTTCTCACAGTTTTCGGGGTTTTTTCCCCCATTTTTGGGGGGTTTCTCCCCATTTCTGGGGCTTTTTCTCCCCTTTTTTGGGGGGTTTCTCCCCATTTTCTGGGGGTTCCTCCCCGTTCTGGGGGTGCCCCCCGCTCACCCCAGTTCTGGGGTTTTCCCCCCATTTTTGGGGTTTTTCCCCCCGTTTTTGGGGTGCCCTGAGCCCCATTTTTGGGTTTTTTTCCCCCCCGTTTTTGGGGTGCCCTGACCCCGTTTTTGGGGTCCCTGACCCCGTTTTTGGGGTCCCCGACCCCCGTTTGCCCCCCCAGATTACGCCGAGGCTCTCAGCAATCCCATCCGGCACCTGACGCTGCTGGACCAGCGCCAGCGGCGCCTGCGCGCCCTGCTGGGGGACCCCGAGGTGCGC
>NW_024512907.1:0-441 GCF_017590135.1 Pyrgilauda ruficollis | reverse complement strand
CATCCTGTTTGATGGCAGCCTGTTTCCAGCCTGATAGGGTCTGTTCTTTCTTGGGCATAAATCATTTAGTTATTCCTCACTTTTCTTTCAGGCTGCCCATCCGTGGCACATGCAGTCCTCTGATGCCCTCATTGCTGTAAAATGCAATGTGAAGATGCAGTGAGCACCCATTTTCTTTTCAACCTCCTTTTCTGGCATGGTTGAAAGCAGTACCATCACTATTAGAGGATGAAAGTGTGGGGTGGGTTTTTACATCTGCATCATTCCCATTTCCCTTTCTTCTCCCAAGCAACATATGCCATGTTTTGACTTAGTGACTATTGGATTTCCTTCTCTAGAGAGCTTGGATAAATCACCAGCACATCTGCACTGGCCTGGCCAGCACCCCTGCAGCAGACTGGCAGAATGTTACTCAGAGTGAACTATGCAGTGACTTGTGAC
>NW_024512906.1:0-441 GCF_017590135.1 Pyrgilauda ruficollis | reverse complement strand
CCCCTAAGTGAGGCCACACAGAACCTCTACTGAGTACTGGCCACTTCTGAAACCCTTACTTCCAATCAGGGACCAAACACACAGTCAAAAGAGTTTCCTCATGTGAGATTTTCCTCTCAGAATTTACTGCCATAAAGAGATATTCCTGTGAGGGGCAGACCTCCACTTGTACTGCTCCCTGTCTCCTGTACCTGCTGCAGTTCTGGTAACACCTGCAGCCAGACGCTGCACAGCCACAGCTCCTGGCACATTCTCTACATCCTCTCTATTCAGTGCACCAAACAGGGAAGAGCCAACGGAAATGGAGAAGTTAAACTGAGATTCTGAGCACTTCCTCTCTTAATTAACCATATGATTCCCAGAACTGGTTTGCTGATACAGCAGTAGGATTTATACAGCCCAAAATAGGCACTGGGTGGGATTCTTGGGGTTGTCCTGTGC
>NW_024512905.1:0-441 GCF_017590135.1 Pyrgilauda ruficollis | reverse complement strand
GGGGGACCCCCTCCTCAGAAGGGGGTGAGAAGAGGGGTGGGTGGGGTGGTTAGGGAGGGTTCCCTCCGGAGGAGGGGCGGAGGGAGGGGGCCTTCCCTCCTCCAAGCCTCGCCCTCTCCTCCGGACCGTCTCCTGCGCACGGGCTCCACCCCGGCCCCCTCCCGGGGAACCCCCTGCTCCGGGCCGGGGCCCGGGGGGAGGGAGGGGGGCGGGTGAGGTGGCAGGACAGGAGGGGCTGTTTGTTTTTCTGCCGATTTTTTAATATGTGTTCACGTTGCAGAGTTACGTGACCCCTTCTGCTTCCCCCCCACCCTCCATCCGGAGGTGGGGGTCCGGAGGAGAGGGCGAGGCCTGGAGGGGTAGAAAGGCCCCGAGAACCCCTACTCCGGAGGGGGACCTTCCTAACCCCACGACCCCCCCAGTGTGATGCTGGGAAAGCCA
>NW_024512904.1:0-441 GCF_017590135.1 Pyrgilauda ruficollis | reverse complement strand
AGGCCAAGGACATCCTGAATGTATCAGTATTAATGTGACCAGCAGGACCAGGGCAATGATTGTTCCTCTGTGCTCAACCTGAGTGAGGCCACACCTCAAATCCTATGTCCAGTTTTGAGCCCCTCACTGCAGGAGAGACACTGAGGTGCTGGAGCGAGTCCAGAGAAGGGCACTGGAGATGGAGAAGGGTCTGGAGAACAAGTCTTGTGAAATGTGGCTGAGTGAGATGGGGGTGTTTAGTCTGGAGAAAAGGGGTGACCTGATCACTCTCTACAAGTACCTGAAAGGAGGTTGTGGCCTCTTCTCCCGGGTAACAAGCAACAGGATAAGAGCAAATGGCCTCAAGGTGTGCTAGGGGAAGTTCAGAATGAACATTGGGAGGCATTTCTTAACGGAAAATGTTGTTAAACACTTGAATGGACTGCCCAGGGAAGTGGTAGA
>NW_024512903.1:0-441 GCF_017590135.1 Pyrgilauda ruficollis | reverse complement strand
ACAGTGGGAGGTGACCCTGCCATGGCACTGGATGCTCTTTAAGGTCCCAGCCCAAACCATTCCCTAGTTCTGTGTAAGAAAACAACCAGTATTTCCCTCAGGAGTGTTTGTGTGTGCTGGTTTCATCCATTTGCCTTTTTGAAACGCAGAACTCAGGACCTGCAGTGCTGAGGTGCTCTGGATGCACCTGACAGCCCAGCATGACTGGTTGAGCATTTGTTCCTGGATTGAGGAGTCAGAGCCCAGCCAGGCTCCGTGTGACAGAGCTGCCTGGCCCCCCCTGAGACCTGACATCGTGGACAGGAGCACTCTGTGCAGCCCCTACATGAGACAGGACATCCTCACCAAGCTGGCCAGGTAGGGGCCCAAGGCTGCACACTCTGTCTCCTTCCTGTGGGAAACCAAAATCAGACAGAAAATCCTTGATACATATTAATTTTT
>NW_024512902.1:0-441 GCF_017590135.1 Pyrgilauda ruficollis | reverse complement strand
CAATTTTTGGAACATTTTGGGGGAATTCTGTGGGATTTGGGTCATTTTTTGGCCATTTTGGGGCCATTTTTGGTCATTTTTGGTTCATTTTGGGTCATTTTCCATTTTGAGGCCATTTCAGGCCATTTTGGGTCATTTTGTGTCCATTTTTGGTCATTTTTGGTTCATTTCGGATCATTTTGGGTCATTTTTGGTCGCTTCTGGGTCATTTTTACTCCATTTTTGGTTCATTTCGGGTCATTTTGTGTCCATTTTTGGTCATTTTTGGTTCATTTTGGGTCATTTTCCATTTTGAGGCCATTTCAGGCCATTTTGGGTCATTTTGTGTCCATTTTTGGGTCATTTTTGGTCACTTTTGGGTCATTTTTGGGTCATTTTTGTCCATTTCTGGTTCCTCTTTTGTCTATTTTAGGGCATTTTTTCTTCCTTTTTTGTCCATTT
>NW_024512901.1:0-441 GCF_017590135.1 Pyrgilauda ruficollis | reverse complement strand
GGGGACATGGCTGAGAGGGGCTGAAGGGACAATGCTAAGGGCATGAAGGAGATCCCAGCTTTGGGAAGGGTGACGTGGGGCAGGAAAGGGCGTTTTTAAAGCGGGGAGGAAGCCCTGGGAGCGTGTGCACGCCTGTGTGGCACAGCAGTCGTGGCTCCGAAGGAGCTGAAGGAGGCTGCTGATAGAGCAGGGCCCAGGGACAGATGGAGAGCCCAGCCGCCCCTCCAGGTGGCCGAACAGCAGGGACCACTCGTGCTGCTGCTCGTAATCCTCCGTGGCCCTTCTGGCCCAGAAAGGCAACATCCTGCACGTGCAGGAGGAGAGCAGGAAAACAGGATAAAGGGATGAAGTGTAGATAGCAGGATGGTGAGGGATGAAGGGATGTGTTTTTACAGCAGGCACAGCTGCAGAGTCACAGAATCACAGACTGGCTTGGGTTGG
>NW_024512900.1:2181-5601 GCF_017590135.1 Pyrgilauda ruficollis | reverse complement strand
GTGGCCCATATCGCGATAGGGACCCCCGAAACCGCGACAGTGCACGCTCTATCGCGACAGAGTCACCCCTAATGCACCTCTCTGAGCTCGTAGGGTCCATGCCACAGCGACAGCCCTGCCCTATCGCGACAGCGTGCCCCATATCGCGATAGGGACCCCCCCCAAATCGCGATAGGGACCTCCCAAATTGCTATAGGGACTCCCAAAATCGTGACAGCAGCCCTCTATCGCGACAGAGTCACCCCTAATGCACCTCTCTGAGCTCGTAGGGTCCATGCCACAGCGACAGCCCTGCCCTATCGCGACAGCGTGCCCCATATCGCGATAGGGACCCCCCCCAAATCGCGATAGGGACCTCTGAAATTGTGACAGCAGCCCTATATCGTGACAAAATCTCCTCTAATGCCGCTCCCTGAGTTCGTAGGGTCCCTCCCACAGCGACACCCCCACCTTGTCATGACAGCGCGCCCCATATCGCGATAGGGACCTCCCAAATCGCTATAGGGACCCTCCAAACTGCGGCAGCAGCCCTCTATCGCGACAGAATCTCCTCTAACGCCGCTCCCCGACCTCGTAGGGTGTGTCCCCTGAGCCATCCCCTGTCCTATGGGCTGTCCCCTGAGCTGTCCCTTGTGTCCATCCCCTGTCCCTTGTCCCCTGAGCCATTCCATGTCCCCTGACCTGTCCTCTGTCCCCTGAGCTGTCCTTTGTGTCCATCCCCTGTCCCCTGTCCTGTGAGCCATACCCTGAGCCCTGACCTGTCCTCTGTCCCCTGAGCTGTCCCTTGTGTTCATCCCCTGTCCGCTGTCCCCTGTCCCCTGAGCCGTTCCATGTCCCCTGACCGTCCCCTGACCATCCCCTGTCCCCTGACCTGTCCCCTGTCCCCTGGGCTGTCTCTTGTGCCCCCTGACCCGTCCCCTGACCCCTGTTCCCTGTCCCCTGTCCCCTGACCGTCCCCTGTCCTATCCCCTGTCCCTTGGGCTGTCCCTTGACCCGTCCCCTGTTCCCTGAGCTGTCCCCTGTCCCCTGACCTGTCCCCTGATCCATCCCCTGTCCCCTGACCATCCCCTGTCCCCTGACCCGTGTCCCCCGTCCCCTGACGGCGCTCCCCAGGACGAGAAGTACTGGAGCCGGCGCTCGCGGAACAACGCGGCGGCCAAGCGCTCGCGGGACGCGCGGCGCCTCAAGGAGAACCAGATCTCGGTGCGGGCGGCGTTCCTGGAGCGCGAGAACGCCGCGCTGCGCCTCGAGGTGGCGGCCGCCCGCCGCGAGCTGCAGCGCTTCCGCGCCATCCTGGCGCGCTACGAGGCGCGCCACGGGCAGATCTGAGCGATCCCGGGATCCTGGAGGGGTTTGGGATCTGCCTGGAGGGGTTTGGGGTGACCTCAGGTGATCCAGGATGGCCTCAGGTGATCCAGGACTGATCCAGGTGATCCAAGACTCATCCAGGATGGCCCCAGGTGATCCAGGACTGATCCAGGACAGTTCTAAAGCTTCCGCGCCATCCTGGCGCGCTACGAGGCACGCCACGGGCAGATCTGAGTGATCCCGGGATCCTGGAGGGGTTTGGGATCTGCCTGGAGGGGTTTGGGGTGACCCCAGGTGATCCAGGACTGATCCAGGACAGCCCCAGCGCTTCCGCGCCATCCTGGCGTGCTACGAGGCGCGCCACGGGCAGATCTGAGCGATCCCGGGATCCTGGAGGGGTTTGGGATCTGCCTGGAGGGGTTTGGGGTGACCTCAGGTGATCCAGGACTGATCCAGGTGATCCAAGACTCATCCAGGATGGCCCCAGGTGATCCAGGACTGATCCAGGACAGCCCCAACACTCCTGTGCCATCCTGGCGCGCTACGAGGCGCGCCACGGGCAGATCTGAGCGATCCTGGGATCCTGGAGGGGTTTGGGATCTGTCTGGAGGGGTTTGGGATGGCTCCAGGTGATCCAGGAGTGCCCCAGGTGATCCAGGACTGATCCAGGTGACCCAAGACTCATCCAGGATGGCCCCACGTGATCCAGGACTGATCCAGGACAGCCCCAGCGCTCCTGTGCCATCCTGGTGCGGCACGGGCAGATCTGAGGGATTTGGGGAGTTTGGGATCCGCCTGGAGGGGTTTGGGATGGCTCCAGGTGATCCAGGATGGCCCCAGGTGATCCAGGACTGATCCAGGACAGCCCCAGCGCTTCCGCGCCATCCTGGCGCGCTACGAGGCGCGCCACGAGCAGATCTGAGAGATTCGGGGAGTTTGGGATCCGCCTGGATCCATCCGTGGGTTTGGGATGGCCTCAGCTGATCCAGGACTGATCCAGGTGATCCAGGATGGCTCCAGGTGATCCAGGACTGATCCAGGATGGCCCCAGCGCTCCTGTGCCATCCTGGCGCACCACGGGCAGATCTGAGCGATCCCGAGGATCTGGGATCCGCCTGGAGGAGTTTGGGGTGGCCCCAGGTGATCCAGGACTGATCCAGGATGGCCCCAGGTGATCCAGGATGGCCCCAGGTGATCCAGGATGGCCCCAGGTGATCCAGGATGGCTCCAGGTGATCCAGGGCAGCCCCAGGTGATCCCAGACTGCCTTGGAGGGATTGGGAGTGCGCCGAGAGCCTGGAGAGGTTTGGGGACAGTTTGGAGAGATTTGGGACAGCTCACGGCGATCCAGGAACGCGGGATCCTGCGGGACAATCCGGGATCCCAAGCGGATCCAGCACCGGGAGCCAGGACTGGGATCCAGTGAGGAGATCCAGAACCAGGAGCCAGTGATGGGATCCAGAACCGGGATCCAGAACTGGGACCGGGTGCTGGATCCAGAACCGGGATCCAGTGAGAAGATCCAGAACCGGGATCCAGTGAGAAGATCCAGAACCGGGATCCAGTGAAGGGATCCAGAACCGGGATCCAGAACCGGGATCCAGTGAAGGGATCCAGAACTGGTATCCAGAACCGGGATCCAGTGGGGAGATCCAGAACTGGGATCTGTTGAAGAGATCCATGGCTGGGACCCAGATCCAGGATCCAGTGAAGGGATCCAGAACTGGGATCCAGCTAAGAGATCCAGGATTTGGATCTAGAACCGGGACCCAGTGAAGGGATCCAGAACCGGGATCCAGAACCGGGATCCAGTGAAGGGATCCAGAACCGGGATCCAGGACTGGGATCCAGAACCGGGATCCAGCACCGGGATCCAGTGAGAAGATCCAGAACGGGGATCCAGAGCCGGGATCCAGAACCAGGATCCAGTGAGAAGATCCAGAACCGGGATCCAGGATTGGGATCCAGAGCCGGGATCCAGCTAGGAGATCCAGGATTTGGATCTAGAACCGGGATCCAGAGCCGGGATCCAGTGAGAAGATCCAGCACCAGGACCCAAAATCGGAACCCAGCACCGGGACCCAGCACCCCCCACCCCGGGGGGGGGGGCGAT
>NW_024512900.1:0-1740 GCF_017590135.1 Pyrgilauda ruficollis | reverse complement strand
CCCCCCAAAAAAACCCGGGGGCCGCTCCAAGGTTGGGTTTTATTGCACAGAGAAGGGGGAGGGGCCCAAGACCCCCCCCCGGGAGTCCCCAAGTTCCCTTGGGGAGCCCCAAAAATCCCCAAATTCCCCCAAAATCCGGGTCCTTGGGGGTCCCCGAGTTTCCCCCCTGGCTGTCCCCCTCTGAGGGGACCCCTTGGAGTAGATTTTGGGGGGTGGTGCTGGGACCCCTCCCTGGGGCGAATATCAATGAGATACTGGGGCTTGTACCCCAAAAATCCCCAAAATCCCAGGGTTTGTACCCCAAAATCCTGGGGTTTGTACCCCAAATATCACTGGAATCGTGGGGCTTGTACCCCAAAAATCCCCAAAATCCCAGGGTTTGTACCCCAAAATCCTGGGGTTTGTACCTCAAATATCCCCAAAATCCTGGGGCTTGTACCCCAAAAAACACTGAAATCCTGGGGTTTGTACCCCAAATATCACTGGAATCGTGGGGTTTGTACCCCAAAAATCCCCAAAATCCCAGGGTTTGTACCCCAAAATCCTGGGGTTTGTACCTCAAATATCCCCAAAATCCTGGGGCTTGTACCCCAAAAACCACTGAAATCCTGGGGTTTGTACCCCAAATATCACTGGAATCGTGGGGCTTGTACCCCAAAAATCCCCAAAATCCTGCATCTTATACACCAAATATCCCCCAAATCCTGGGGTTTGTACCCCAAAAATCCCCGAAATCCCAGTGTTTGTACCCCAAATATCACAGGAATTGTCCCCAAAATCCCCCAAAGAAGTGGGGGTGGCACTGGGGACCCTAAATATAGAGTGGGGTCATTTCCCACCCAGTTCACACTCCCTTTTCCCCTCACATTTCCCCCATTTTCCCCTCACATTTCCCCCATTTTCCCCTCACGTTTCCCGCCCTTTTCACCCTCGTGTTTTCCCTCCATTTTACCCTCACTTTTCCCCCATTTTCCCCATCAATTTTCCTCCTTCTACCCTCCATTTTCCCACCATTTTCCCCTCACATTTCCCCCATTTTCCCCACCATTTCTCCCTCTCATTTGCCTCCATTTTCCCCCATGTTTCCCGCCCTTTTCTCCCCTCACATTTCCCCAATTCCCCCCTCACATTTCCCCCATTTTCCCCTCACATTTCCCCCATTTCCCCCTCACATTTTGCCCACCATTTTCCCCTCTCATTTGCCTCCATTTTCCCCTCACATTTCCACAATTTTCTCCTCATGTTTCTCCCATTTTCCCCTCACATTTCCCCCAATTTTCCCCTCACATTTCCCCAATTTTCCACTCATTTTTCCCCCATTTTCCCCCTCACATTTTTCCCCCATTTCCCCCTCACATTTCCCCCATTTTCCCCTCACATTTTTCCCCCATTTCCCCCTCACATTTCCCCCATTTTCCCCTCATGTTTTCCCTCCATTTTCCCCTCATATTTTTCCCCCATTTTCCCCTCAATTTCCCTCTCTTTTCCCCTCAATTTCCCCCCATTTTCCCCTCACGTTTCCACCCCCAGGACCCCTCCCCAAAACCACCCTGGGACTGCCCTTAAAAATCCCTGAGACCCCTCCCCAAAATAAAAACCCCCAAAAACCCGGGATTGTCCCCAAAAAAAAGTGGGATTTCACCTAAAAATCCCCGAGACCCCTCCCCAAATCTCCCGGAGAAGGAGCCCCCCTTCATCATCACCTTCATCATCGCACCCCCCCCAAATAAACCCCCTCCC
>NW_024512899.1:0-441 GCF_017590135.1 Pyrgilauda ruficollis | reverse complement strand
GGGATTGGGATCCAAAATCCATCATGGGAACACTGGTTTGGGGGGGAAAACAGGGATTGGGACCCCAAAATCCAGAGAGAACCCTGGGAGAGAGGGGAAAACAGGGATTGGGATCCCAAAATCCATCACGGGAACCCTGGAGAGGGGAAAACAGGGATTGGGATCCCAAAATCCAGAGAGAACCCTGGGAGAGAGGGGAAAACAGGGATTGGGACCCCAAATCCACCATGGAACTCGGGTTTGGGGGGAAAAACACGAAACTGAGACCCAAAAATCCAAAATCAGTGATGGAAAACCCCAAATCCACCAAGAACACTGAAGAAACACGGAATTGGGACCCCAAAATCCACCAGGGGAGGAACCCGAAACTGGGACCCCAAAATCCAGAGAGAGCCCGGGGCGGGGGGAGAAACCAGGGACTGGGGGCAGGGAACCCAAAAT
>NW_024512898.1:0-441 GCF_017590135.1 Pyrgilauda ruficollis | reverse complement strand
ATAGAAATCACAGCTGCGTTAGGAAAAGCATACTCAATTTTCTTCCGAATATTTCTGCCCAGATATCTGACCAAACGAAGCAGCCGCTGGCTAAATCTGCCCCCCCCCCACCACCACTTTCAGGTTCACCAGAGCGGTGAGCACTTTAGAAGGTACCAGGCTTTACAGGCTGCTCCAAAACGGAGGGAAGTGACAGGGGTGTGCATTTACCACTGAAACACACTAATAGCATAATTAGTTTAAAAAGAGACATTATAATCCAGCTGTTTTGTCATGATATATTATTGATAGTTGGAAAGGGGATGTATGCCTTTGAACTACATCAGAAATTTAGACCAAAAAATAACAGACTCAGTTTCTAAACAGAATGCACAGTATTCCTGTTTGTTATAGTAAGTGAAAATTTTTTTCAATGTATTTCACACCTATGATTTTTTTTTT
>NW_024512897.1:0-441 GCF_017590135.1 Pyrgilauda ruficollis | reverse complement strand
CCCCAAAAAATTTTTATTCCAAAAAAATTTTACTCCAAAAATTATTCCTGGAGGGATTTTGGGAGAAACTTCCCCAAAAAAAAACCCCCAAACCCAGGTGCTCAAAACACCCCAAAATTGCCTTAATTTGTGGATTTTTCCTCCAGAACCCCCAAAATTCCTCATTTCCCACAAATTCCTTCCTCTCTCTCACCACAAACCCCAAAAAGCTGCTTTTTTTCCCCAAAATGAGTTCGGGGCAGGAGGTTTTTAATCAGGAAAAAAAAGGAAAATTGGGATTTTTTTCCCCAAATTTGGGATTTTTTTTCCCTCCACTTTTTGGTTTTCCCCCCAGATTTGAAATTTTCCCCTTCTATTTTATGTTTTTCCCCAGATTTGGGATTTTTTTTTCCCCCTTCACTTCATGTTTTTCCCCCCAAATTTGGGATTTTTTTTTTTTTT
>NW_024512896.1:0-441 GCF_017590135.1 Pyrgilauda ruficollis | reverse complement strand
AAAAAACATTCAGGTGTTTTGGTAGGAAAATGAAGGTACACAGAGAAGTTACTTGTCTTCTTAATGGAAGTTAATGGCAGTCAGACATGGAAGCAAAAGGCAGTGCCTGTCTTGTTATGTGATGCTTCCTTGTGTTTGGCAGTCATTGTGTAGAGTTTGAAGAGAAACTTACAGACTTTGTCTGGATAAATTATGAATGTATTCATTTTGCTCTGCTTTGGTACTTGAATATATGGAAATAGAAGCACTGTGGTTGCATTTGATATCATCGTGCAATTGCTGTTTCTCCTCCTGACACCACTAGTGACTTTGAACTCCTAGGATAGTGTGTTCTTATGGAAACTCCTGTTTTCTCTAGCTCTACTTTTGCATGCTTACATGTGAACACGTAAGACCGGATTAGAAGGTAGTAAAGGCTCTGCACTAGCAGTAGTTTTCAGT